>NC_042983.1:39533438-39610938 GCF_901001165.1 Salmo trutta | reverse complement strand
ATGCGCATAGGACGCCTCGTCGTGTACCTCGACTGCAAGGCTCTCGGCGCTGATCGGTGTCTCGATGCAAGCATCCTCGGTGTAGATCTGCAGGAACAGTATCAGGCACAGAGCAACGAGCCAGCGCTTGGCAGCGCTCTTCTCGGCTGGTGGAAGGTATTTTCGGACATTGGCTGGGTACTGTACCCGGGTGTTCTTCCTTCGCTGGCGCACTGCTGTATAGCGCTGTGGCTCTTGAGCTGGGATCCGCTCAAATGTGAAGATTTCTGGCTCTTTGCTCCGCGGCATCGCCCTGTAAGCGAACTGTCCTTGATAATGATTTGTCGGAATTGACAATACCAAACTATTTGATCGTGTATACATCTTTCTTGTTTCTCGAGTTCTCTTCTCGTGTAGTTGTAGTTCGTTGAATGATTTTTCTATCCGTGGCGCACAGGTTTATATAGTCTATTCTAGTTTTAACTGCTTTTTAGATACGCCCATACGGATAGAAGCCACACCCAAAGTGTGAGCCACTGCTCTCACATTGCTCAAGGAGAAAAGTACAATTTAAATCGTTTTCTGTATTTTAATATTGTATATACCTATAGTTCGTGTTGTTCTCTCCAAAAACATGCCATGCGTAATTAATTCAAGTCAGCAAATATTATCAATAGCTACATGTAGATGTTTTAGTTTTTTTAGGTCCCATAATTTGTGTTGATAAAGGTTTTTAAATGTATTTATAGTTCATCAAGCAAATGGACAGCGATGGATAGTAACCATGGTCAGAGCAATATAATAGACGAATGGTAATGACAATAACAGACTAATAGCAACAACAACAACAACAATAATAATAATAACATTAATAATAATACAATTACTATTGAATGACCTGTAAAATATGTAATTAAAACCACACACAACTTTGTTTAATAATGGAGAATTTAGGTATGATGTGTTTACATCCCCCACGCACTAATTCATAGAATCACCTTCCTATATGGCATCCCCTTTAAGGTTCTATCCCCCACGCACTAATTCATAGAATCACCTTCCTATATGGCATCCCCTTTAAGGTTCTATATAGAATAGTGAATGAAATGTGCTTTAATTAATAAGGTAAGAAAATGGGGACTTGGACACAGTGCAACTCAGTATTGGCAAGTCAACTGAAGTAGACAGCTAATCTGCCCTGCTGCTCTAATACATTCCCGTGTCTCTCTTTCAGAACACAATGTGGATGATAGTGGGGTTTTGACTCTAGAAAATATTCACAAAATGTTATTTTACTATGTCAGACTGTAAGTAGCTACACCCTTCACTTGAATCACTCTTTCTGAATAAGTATGTTAAAGTTAGTTCCACTGTGCAAACATGGAGAAACAACGTTTTTTTATTTCAGCCCTAAAAGTATTCCTAGCTGAATAATGTTGTATCTAATTAAGAAGATAAGGACCTGTTGAAAGACCAGCATGCTCTGCAGTGTAGACCTCCTTGGCTGTCCAGACGATTTCAAGATCATTTTGAATGAATAACAATTTCAAAGCTGGATTGAGTAGTTCAGTACAAAGGCAAGTTGGTACATTTCAGGGGGTAGGGTGAAGTTACCCATAGACGCTGATCTTGGGTCAGTTTTGGATTTCCCCCACTAATGGCAGGCTGATCTCATACGGTGGACTAGACGTAACATAGTAAGCAAAATAGTATGTCTGTGTGTCAGGGGAGAAGCTCCAGGTGGTATCTGATTTTAAGTATCTTGGCATCATACTTGATTCCAATCTCTCTTTTAAAAAGCAGGTGAAAAAGGCAATTCAAATAACCCAAATTCAACCTAGCTAATTTCCGATTTATACGAAATTGTTTGACTACTGAGGTAGCAAAACTGTATTTCAAATGTATGATACTTCCCCACTTAACATACTGCTTGACTAGTTGGGCCCAAGCTTGCTATACAACATTAAAACCTATTCAGTCTGTCTACAAACAGGCTCTCAAAGTGCTCGATAGGAAGCCCAATAGCCATCATCACTGTTACATCCTCAGAAAGCATGAGCTCCTGAGTTGGGAAAATCTGGTGCTATACACCTACGCATGTCTTGTATTCAAGATGCTAAATGGCCTGGCTCCCCCTCCACTCAGTATTTTTGTTAAACAGAAAATCCAAACATATGGCAGCAGATCCACAAGGTCTGCCATGAGAGGTGACTGTATAGTTCCCTTAAGGAAAACCACCTTTAGTCAATCTGTTTTCTCTGTGAGAGCGTCCCATGTCTGGAATACACTGCCATCAGACACACATAACTGCACCACATATCACACGTTCACCAAAAACATAAAGACATGGCTAAAGACCAATCAGATTTGTGACCATAATCCCTAGCTGTGTATTGCTGTTTTCCATGTTGTCTGTTGTCTGTAGCTTGTGAGGTGTGGAAACACTTTGTTGCTTTTATGTATTTTGTCTTGTTCCTTTTTGTCCTATGTTGCTCTGTCTGTATGCTACGTCTTGCTTGTCCTATGTTGCTCTGCGTGTGCTCACTGCTCATTGATTCTGTATTGTAATTGTTTTTAATAACCTGCCCAGGGACTGCGGTTGAAAATTAGCCGGCTGGCTAAAACCGGCACTTTTACTGAAACGTTGATTAATGTGCACTGTCCCTGTAAAAATAAAATAAACTCAAACTCAAAAATCCGGGACACTCAAATTATTACAATATGTTACATTTGGTATGGTTAATCACAACAAATTGGAATTTGTAACATTTCATATGTATTGCAAATACGTAAGATATTGTACGAATTGCAATTCGTAACATGCCTTAAGAAATAGATTATGGATAGCCACAAATGAATACGTAACAAACCAAACGTAACATATCATACGAATTTGAGTGAACGTATTTTAGTTTGCCATGTTACGTCTACTCCTGAGTCCAGGTTGCTAATGGTCAAGGTTCGGATCGGGGGGAGGGGAAGCTGATGATGGACACTTCATCCCCGGAGCTATACTTTAACAGTAGGAACACAGCATAAGTCAAACTAGACAAGTATTAATGGAGAGGAGAAAGTAACTGAGACAGCTGAGATAAATAAGCGAAAGGAAAAACTAAATATACATCCTCAAACCGAGAAACTATTATTCAATGTAGTATTAGTGTGAGTTACAATACATTTCCACATGTTACAGTAAGAGTTAGCGGAATCATTCACTCAGCCTCCTCTGACATCATCAGCTCCGTCTGATAGGAGGTGAGAAAGTGGGACGTGTCTGGAAGCTGTGTTTCTCACAGTCTGTCTGTCACTCCATTTTCGGTATTGAACAGCAGGAATAGGAATGCCACCCAGGGGTGAAACCAAGGGGCTGGCATTCTTGGCCGAGGTGTGAGATATTTACACTGAGACGAGTCGAACGTTCACAAGGCATGCGTCAGCACTTTAAAATAACACACATCACACACACACGACGGCATATACACATGGTTGTGAACCATGTCTGTCTGCCCAATGGTTGGCAAACCCAGGCTCAGGCGTGATAATGTTGACTTTAGATAGACTCATCACTGACTGGCCATTCTACTGTGCTAAATATGGAAACTCAACTTGTTCAATATTCTGAAATGGTGTCCAGCTACCCAGCCCTCCAGCTTACACATGATGTTCTCTTGTCCAGCTACCCAGCCCTCCATCTTACACATGATGTTCTCTTGTCCAGCTACCCAGCCCTCCATCTTACACATGATGTTCTCTTGTCCAGCTACCCAGCCCTCCATCTTACACATGATGTTCTCTTGTCCAGCTACCCAGCCCTCCATCTTACACATGATGTTCTCTTGTCCAGCTACCCAGCCCTCCATCTTACACATGATGTTCTCTTGTCCAGCTACCCAGCCCTCCATCTTACACATGATGTTCTCTTGTCCAGCTACCCATCCCCCCATCTTACACATGATGTTCTCTCAACCTATAAGTCGTGACAAAAGTAAGACCTTTACTTGTTGTCATATAGTTTCAATGTTATTGGATTTTTACAAGGCCAAGGTCTCTCTGTCAGGCCATTTCAGCGTAAAACAACAGTCAACAATACATCAAACAGATGGTTTCTGACAATGGCTTTGTAGTGGATGTCAGAAACCATCTGTTTGATGTATTGTTGACTGTTGTTCTACACTGAAATGGCCTGACAGAGAGACCTTGGCCGGCTAATGCACACGCATTGGCCAATGTCAATAAATTGGCTTTGACAAGTCGCACCAATGAAATCACTGCCAGGAATCCCAGTGGTTATGGAGGGATATGGGTCATTGTTGTGAGATAATGACTGGGATTGGCTGAGAGCCATGACAACCAGGGGAGTACGTGCACTGCAGCAGTGAACCCCACTGCAGTAAAATTCACTATGACCAGGGGGCAGCACTAGGTAGAATATCTCAGATAAACACAAATGTCCCATGTAGAAAGTTCACTTGACAAAACCTAATCAAACAGATGAAAATATTCAACAGTCACGGCCTTCTCTGGCCTTCACTTCTTCTTGTATCCTGTCTAATTCGACTGCATTGACAGGAGCAAAGAGGAACCTTCAGGAGCAGAGGGGAACCATCAGGAGCAGAGAGGAACCATCAGGAGCAGAGAGGAACAGAGAGGAACCATCAGGAGCAGAGAGGAACCATCAGGAGCAGAGAGGAACCATCAGGAACAAAGAGGAACCATCAGGAACAGAGAGGAACCATCAGGAGCAGAGAGGAACCATCAGGAGCAGAGAGGAGAAGAGAGGAACCATCAGCAACAGAGAGGAACAGAGAAGAACCATCAGGAGCAGAGAGGAACCATCAGGAGCAGAGAGGAACAATCAGGAACAGAGAGGAACCATCAGGAACAGAGAGGAACCATCAGGAGCAGAGAGGAACCATCAGGAGCAGAGAGGAGAAGAGAGGAACCATCAGGAACAGAGAGGAACCATCAGGAGCAGAGAGGAGTAGAGATGAACCATCAGGAGCAGAGAGGAACCATCAGGAGCAGAGAGGAACAGAGAGGAACCATCAGGAGCAGAGAGGAACCATCAGGAGCAGAGAGGAACCATTAGTACTGCATGGTCCCGTTTAGTCATACACTACATTGCCAAAAGTATATGGGCACTTGCACGTTTATCATCTCATTTCAAAATCATGGGCGTTAATATGGAGTTGGTCCACCCTTTGCTGCTATAACATCCTCCTCTCTTCTGGGAAGGCTTTCCACTTGCTTTCATTCAGCCACAAGAGCATTTGTGAGATCGAGCACTGATGTTGGGCGATTAGGCCTGGCTCACAGTCGGAGTTGCAATTTATCCAAAAAGTGTTCGAAGGGGTAGAGGTAAGGGCTCTGTGCAGGACGGTCAAGTTCTTCCACACCGATCTCGACAAACCATTTCTGTGTGTACCTCGCTTTTAGCACGGGTGCATTGTCATGATGAAACAGGAAAGGGTCTTCCCCAGACTGTTGCCACAAAGTCAGAAGCACAGAATCATCTGGAATGTCATTGTAGGATGTAGCGTTAAGATTTCCATTCACTATTCCTCCTCCACCAAACTTTACAGTTGGCACTATGCATTCTGGCAGGTATTGTTCTCCTGGCATCCGCCAAACCCAGATTCTGCCGTCGGACTGCCAGATGGTGAAGCGTGATTCATCACTCCAGGGAACGCGTTTCCACGGCTCCAGAGTCCAATGGCGGCTTGCTTTACTCCACCGCAGCTGAAGCTTGGCGTTGCGCATGGTGATCTTAGGCTTGTGTGCGGCTGCTCGACCATAGAAACCCATTTCATGAAGCTGCCGACGAACAATTCTTATGCTGGCGTTGTTTCCAGAGACAGTTTGGAACTCGGTAGTGAGTGTTGTGATGGAGGACAGACGATTTTTACGAGCTACGCACTTCAGCACACAGTGGTCCTGTTCTGCTAGCTTGTGTGGGCTACCACTTCGCAGCTGAGCCGTTGTTGTTCCCAGATGTTTCCACTTCACAATAACAGCATTTACAGTTGACCGGGGCAGCTCTAGCAGGGCAGAAATTTGACCAACTAACTTGTTGGAAAGGTGGCATCCTATGACGGTGCCACGTTGAAAGTCACTGAGTTCTTCAGTAAGGCTTGAGAGAATGCCAAGAGTGTGCAAAGCTGTCATCAAGGCAAAGGGTGGCTACTTTGAAGAATCACCAATATAAAGTATATTTTGATTTGTTTAGCACTTTTTTGGTTACTGCATGATTCCATATGTGTTATTTCCTAGTTTTGATGTCTTTACTATTATTCTACAATGTAGAAAATAGTAAAAATAAAGAAAAACCCTGGAATGAGTAGGTGTGTCCAAACTTTTGACTGGTACTGTATATTCAAAAGTATTTCAGCCACAGCAGTTGCTGACAGGTGTATAAAATCTAGCACACAGCTATGCAATCTCAATGGACAAACATTGGCAGTAGAATGGCCTTACTGAAGAGCTCAGTGACTTTCAACGATGCCACCTTTCCAACAAGTCAGTTTGTGATGAATCATGCTTCACCTTCTGGCAGTCCGATGGACGAATTGGGGTTGCCCAATTGCATAGTGCCAACTGTAAAGTTTGATGGAGGAAGAATAATGGTCTGGGGCTGTTTTTCATGGTTCGGGCTTAGTTCCAGTGAAGGGAAATATTAACTCTACAGCATACAATGACATTCTAGATGATTCTGTGCTTCCAATTCTGTGGCAACAGTTTGGGGAAGGCCCTTTCCTGTTTTAGCATGACAATGCCCCCATTTACAAAGCGAGGTCCATACAGAAATGATTTGTCGAGATTGTTGTGAAAGAACTTGACTGGCCTGCACAGAGCCCTGACTTCAACTCCATCTAACACCTTTGGGATGAATTGGAACGCCGACTGCGAGGCAGTCCTAATTGCCAAACATCCGTGCCTGACCTCACTAATGCTCTTGTGGTTGAATGGAAGCAAGTCCCCGCAGCAATATTCCAACATCTAGTGGAAAGCCTTCCCAGAAGAGTGGAGGCTGTTATATGCCTATGATTTTGGAATGAGATGTTGGACGAGCAGGTGTCTACATACTTTTGGTCTTGTAGTGTATGTGTGTGTATGTGTGGGTGGGTGTATGTGTGTGTATGTGTGGGTGTGTGTGGGTGTGTGTGCGTTTGCGTCAAATCAGTGGACTATAGCGGAGTCACTTGTAATAGGCCTACGAGAGGGGGGTGAACGACCAGCTGATCATACTTCAGGTATGCGACGTTGCCTTTTTTTCATTCTTCAATTAGTCGTGGCATCAGTTCCTTTCTTTTGAGGCATACCTTTTTGGAGAAGTCTTCATTGATGAAGATTTTGATTCCCTTCAGGCACTTGGCTCTCCTGAAAATCTCCTCCTCGTTATTGAACCTGAGCAGTTTCACCACTATAGATCTGGGCCGTCCATCAGGGAAGAAAGTGCACATTTTTATGCGCCCTCTCCATCTCAATGAGTTTTTGAGTTATTCTCCTTAGGAATAGTGCTTGTCAAGTGTTTTTTGGAAAATTGCAAAATCCTCAGACATGGTTTTGAATGCGGTCTGGCTGGTGACTTTAGCTCCTCCACCTCCACCTGCGTAAACTCCAAACTGTGTTTAAATTCCATTGCATTCTTAAACAGATCATCAACCTTTCTGTTGGTAGAATCCATAAAGAGTTGAAGGAAGAACTTCAAGTTTTTGTTGATCCAGTAGTTTATGGAGTGTAGTGTTGATCCAGTAGTTCATGGAGTGTAGTGTTGATCCAGTAGTTCATGGAGGGTAGTGTTGATCCAGTAGTTAATGGAGGGTAGTGTTTATCCAGTAGTTTATGGAGGGTAGTGTTGATCCAGTAGTTAATGGAGGGTAGTGTTGATCCAGTAGTTCATGGAGTGTAGTGTTGATCCAGTAGTTCATGGAGGGTAGTGTTGATCCAGTAGTTAATGGAGGGTAGTGTTTATCCAGTAGTTTATGGAGGGTAGTGTTGATCCAGTAGTTAATGGAGGGTAGTGTTGATCCAGTAGTTCATGGAGGGTAGTGTTGATCCAGTAGTTAATGGAGGGTAGTGTTGATCCAGTAGTTCATGGAGGGTAGTGTTGATCCAGTAGTTCATGGAGGGTAGTGTTGATCCAGTAGTTCATGGAGGGTAGTGTTGATCCAGTAGTTAATGGAGGGTAGTGTTGATCCAGTAGTTCATGGAGGGTAGTGTTGATCCAGTAGTTCATGGAGGGTAGTGTTGATCCAGTAGTTCATGGAGGGTAGTGTTGATCCAGTAGTTCATGGAGGGTAGTGTTGATCCAGTAGTTCATGGAGGGTAGTGTTGATCCAGTAGTTCATGGAGGGTAGTGTTGATCCAGTAGTTAATGGAGGGTAGTGTTGATCCAGTAGTTCATGGAGGGTAGTGTTGATCCAGTAGTTCATGGAGGGTAGTGTTGATCCAGTAGTTAATGGAGGGTAGTGTTGATCCAGTAGTTCATGGAGTACAGTGCTTGATACGTATTCCTCTTCTACTGAACTTTACAGCGTATTTCTGTCTAGTATTAGCCATGCTACAAGCTTGTTGTGAGCTAAAAATGGGTTTGAAAACACAGCCCACACACCGCCTCCCGAAACCAAGCTCCTCCAGTGAAATGGCAAACACACAAGCAACAGACTTGATCACACATGCACCAGTATAAACAGAGAGAAAACGTAGGACTTCCTAACTGTAAGGATCCTGGCTGCTCTGTACTAAAGGACCAGGAAATCACCAACTCACAAGTTAGTGCTGTGGATACAAGCAGTATGCAGGACAGTAAGTCAGAATACCGGTCGAAGATGCTTGGGGGAGACAGTGGTAGGAGCATTGGCTTACCCGTGGAACAAGACTCGTGTTGTTTTACATCTTTTGTAAAGTACTGCATTGGGGTCATTGCAGAAACTGATTGGCTATAGGGAACATCCCAGATGTGCTGTCCATCTGTATCCCAGTGACCCTGTCTACATTGGGGTTCTTGAGCAGAATGATCATTATTTGGCTAGTAATGGGGGTCTCAAAGAAAACAATGGGCCTTGAGGAGTTTTACAAATTCCTTGGCCGATTTCTGGTCCCAGTCTGTCACATGGTGGTCCCAGTCCGTCACCTGGTGGTCCCAGTCTGTCACATGGTGGTCCCAGTCACCCAGTCCGTCACCTGGTGGTCCCAGTCCATCCCTGGTGGTCCAAGTCCGTCCCGGGATCATTCAGTATGAAGCCAACATGGTGTCCTTTAAGCTGCAGTGTCCAGGATAAAGGGTGTCTGTCCTATCAGTGATCAGAATACAAGGTGTCTGTCCTATCAGTGTCCAGGATACAGGGTGTTTGTCCTATCAGTGTCCCGGATACAGGATGTCTGTCCTATCAATGTCCAGGATACAGGGTGTCTGTCCTATCAGTGTCCAGGATACAGGGTGTCTGTCCTATCAGTGTCCAGGATACAGGGTGTCTGTCCTATCAGTGTCCAGGATACAGGATGTCTGTCCTATCAGTGTCCAGGATACAGGGTGTCTGTCCTATCAGTGTCCAGGATACAGGGTGCCTGTCCTATCAGGACCCAAACTGTTGGAATGGTATACAGGGTGTCTGTCCTATCAGGACCCAAACTGTTGGAATGGTATACAGGGTGCCTGTCCTATCAGGACCCAAACTGTTGGAATGGTATGCAGGGTGCTTAGTCATCATAATAAGCTGGCATAGCTCCAATAACTTGAAATAACCCCATCTATATTTAGCCATCGTGGTTATTTAAGTTATTTCAACAAATTGTTTTCATAAGAACCTAGCGCAACAAAGAGATAGGATGTTTTCTCAAGGCCAGGATGATCAACTTTGACCTTCAAGCAACAATAAAGAGGACGTCACTGCTCAAAGTTTGACTGACAGGCGTGACGTTTAGCTGTTGTTTACCATAGTCAAGTGCACAAAGGTACTCGTTTTTATACCTACGCACTTGCATACCTAGACATAAAGACATGTTGGCCAAAATCGCAGGCTTACAGTATATAGCTTCCATCTCAGTCTTTTCCTCCTCATAAAATGCCATTATTACCTGGGACTGCAGTGTCTTATTTCAGTGTCTTTTGTCACCAATTTGATTGATTCGAGCTGCACTGAGACGCAGTCATTATTTGTCCTGCAGTCATCCCAATGCTACAGGTGCTACAATGCTACACCGTTGCCATGGAGTAAATACACAAACAATGTACTAAGCCAGGAAGTAGATGACTGAGATGTTAATGATGATGGTAATGTTAACCGTAGCCCTTACAGTGACAGGGGAACCCACTCGTATTGAAGCTGTGAACCAGATCATCAGAATATTTCATTTAGAGCTAGGGTTGAAAAACTCATGTAACTTTCACCTAATTCCCAAGACTCCTGGAATCAAGGCGGAATCAGCAGGAAATCCAGAATCCTCCAACCAGGATATCTGGAAAAAGTATTTTTGCAACCCTATTTAGAACAGTACACCTGTTGAGAGGATTACTGTGCAATGACAAGTGAGAGAGGAGCACTTGCAGGCAATGTCACAGACCCGATGTCAGAGTCACTGAGGGTGGGGTGTGTGACACTCTGTCTGACAGGAAGGTTAACAAATTAGGACATGAGTTGAAAGATTGTGTCATGCTTGTAAAGGTGACCTAGTGTCTTAGTGTATATATTATGGGTAAACACAATGACCTCACCGATGCCACTTTTATTTGCAGTGTGATTAGTGTACAGTGTGCGTGGGTGGGTGGGGGATCCTGGCTCGTTTTGCAGGGTGTGTTGAAAGAGTCATACTGTATGAGCTCAGGTAGTTCTCAGGTTGTTGCGCAAAGGTGTGTAGAGTACTGATTAATACTGGTTGGTTCTGGTTGGTCCCATACTGAAAAGAAATATATGTATATTACTTATATGTTTTATAGCTACATATATGTCACGTATATAGTACCAGTCAAAAGTTTGGACACACTATTTTCTACATTGTAGAATAATAGTGAAGACATCAAAACTATGAAATAACACATATGGAATCATGTAGTAACCAAAAAAGTGTTAAACAAATCTAAATATATTTCTTCAAAGTAGCCACCCTTTGCCTTAATGACAGCTTTGCACACTCTTGGCATTCTCTCAACCAGCTTCATGTGGTAGATACCAGTAATGCATTCCAATTAACAGGTGTGCCTTGTTAAATAGTGGAATTTCTTTACTTCTTAATGCGTTTGAGCCAATCTGTTGTGTTGTGACAAAGTATGGGTGTTAAACAGAAGATAGCCCTATTTGGTAAAAGACCAAGTCCATATTATGGCAAGAACAGCTCAAATAAGCAAAGAGAAATGACAGTCCATCATTACTTTAAGACATGAAGGTCAGTCAATACGGAAAAAGTCAAGAACTTTGAAAGTTTCTTCATGTGCAGTCACAAAAACCATCAAGCGCTATGATGAAACTGGCTCTCATGAGGACCGCCACAGGAATGGAAGACCCAGAGTTACCTCTGCTGCAGAGGATAAGTTCATTAGAGTTACCAGCCTCAGAAATTGCAGCCCAAATAAATGCTTCACAGAGTGCAAGTAACAGACACATCTCAACATCAACTGTTCAGAGGAGACTGGGTGAATCAGGCCTTCATTTCTAAAAATATATGTACAGTTGAACTCGGAAGTTTACATACACTTAGGTTGGAGTCATTAAAACTCATTTTTCAACCAATCCACAAATTTCTTGTTAGCAAACTTTTGGCAAGTCTATTAGCACATCTACTTTGTGCATGACACAAGTAATTTTTCCAACAATTGTTTACAGACAAATTATTTGAATTATAACTCACTGTATCACAATTCCACTGGGTCAGAAGTTTACATACACTAAGTTCACTGTGCCTTTAAACAGCTTGGAAAATTCCAGAAAATTATGTCATGGCTTTAGAAGCTTCTGATAGGCTAATTGACATCATTTGAGTCAATTGGAGGTGTACCTGTGGATGTATTTCAAGGCCTACCTTCAAACTCAGTGCCTCTTTGCTTGACATCATGGGAAAATCAAAAGAAATCAGCAAAGCCCTCAGAAAAAAATTGTAGACCTCCACAAGTTTGGTTCATCCTTGGGAGCAATTTCCAAATGCCTGAAGGTACCACGTTCATCTGTACAAACAATAGTATGCAAGTATAAACACCATGGGGCCACACAGCCGTCATGCCGCTCAGGAAGGAGACGCATTCTGTCTGCAAGAGATGAACGTACTTTGGTGCGAAAATTGCAAATCAATCCCAGAACAACAGCAAAAGACCTTGTGAAGATGCTGGAGGGAAGAGGTACAAAAGTATCTATATCCACAGTAAAACGAGTCCTATACTGACATTACCTGAAAAGCCACTGCTCCAAAACCGCCATAAAAAAGCCAGACTACGGTTTGCATCTGCACATGGGGACAAAGATCATACTTTTTGGAGAAATGTCCACTCGTCTGATGAAACAAAAATAGAACTGTTTGGCCATTATGACCATCATTATGTTTGGAGGAAAAAAGGGGAGGCTTGCAAGCCGAAGAACACCATCCCAACGTGAAGCACAGGGGTGGCAGCATCATGTTGTGGGGGTGCTTTGCTGCAGGAGGGACTGGTGCACTTCACAAAATAGATTGCCTCATGAGGAGGGAAATGATGTGGATATATTAAAGCAACATCTGAAGACATCAGTCAGGAAGTTAAAGCTTGGTCGCAAATGGGTCTTCCAAATGGACAATGACCCCAAGCATACTTCCAAAGTTGTGGCAAAATGGCTTAAGGACAACAAAGTCAAGGTATTGGAGTGGCCATCACAAAGCCCTGACCTCAATCCTGTAGAAAATCTTTGGGCAGAACTGAAAAAGCGTGTGCGAGCAAGGAGGCCTACAAACCTGACTCAGTTATACCAGCTCTGTCAGGAGGAATGGGCCAAAATCCACCCAACTTATTGTGGGAAGCTTGTGGAAGGCTACCCTAAACATTTGACCCAAGTTAAACAATTTAAAGGCAATGCTACCAAATACTAATTGAGTGTATGTAAACTTCTCACCCACTGGGAATGTGATGAAAGAAATAAAAGCTGAAATAAATCATTCTCTCTACTATTATTCTGACATTTCACATTCTTAAAATGAAGTGGTGATCCTAACTGACCTAAGACAGGGAATGTTTACTCTGATTAAATGTCAGGAATTGTGAAAAACTGAGTTTAAATGTATTTGGCTAAGGTGTATGTAAACTTCTGACTTCAACTGTATGTGAGAGTGGATTTTCGGCCCTCACTAGCATGAAAACTAAATACAGGCACAGACTGTGTGTGGAAAATTATCTAAGACTGAGACTCTCTCCAATACAACCCAACATTGCAGAGATATGTGCATCCTTTCAAGCATGAACAGATAAGGTTTTATATGGAAGATGGTTAAATAAAGAGTAAAATTATTGATTAGTATTATTATTTGTGCCCTGGTCCTATAAGAGCTCTTTGTCACTTCCCACGAGCCGGGTTGTGACAAAAACTCACACTCATTCTTATGTTTAATAAATGTATCGTATAGTGTATGTGTGGCAGGCTTACAATGATGGCAAAAAACAACATTTGAGAGTGCGCTGACCCTGGTGCTAGAGGGGATACAGCTGGAGGTTGAATGTTTGAAGAGGTACGGGACTCTGGTGCTAGAGGGGGTACAGCTGGAGGTTGAATGTTTGAAGAGGTACGGGACTATAGAAAGTTTGGGAACCTCTGGTTTACTCCATTTCAGTCTCAAAATGAAATGGCAAGAATCATCTACAGTAGATAGAAGAAACAACAAAGTTGTAACGGTCGTCGTACGGAGTAGACCAAGGCGCAGCGGGTTGAGTGCTCATCTTAACTTCTATTGAACACTTAAATAACAAAACAAGAAAACGACCGCACAGTATTGCAGGCTAAACACAGCAGTGCAAAAACAACTTCCCACAAAAGACAGGTGAAAACAGGGCTACCTAAGTATGACTCCCAATCAGCAACAACGATGTACAGCTGTTCCTGATTGAGAGCCATACCAGGCCAACAAAGAAATACACAACATAGAAAACCCATAGAAATACAAAACATAGAACAATACCCCAAAACCCCGGAACACATAAAACAAACACCCCTCTTACATAAATACATATCCCATTAAACCCCGAACCACATAAAACAAACACCCCCTGCCACGTCCTGACCAAACTACAATAACAAATAACCCCTTATACTGGTCAGGACGTGACAAAAGTAGACATAAGGTCGCCTAACACTAAATGCAATTAGAAAATAATGTATCCCTACATGTGAGATTCATGTATTGTTTTAAAATATATGAAATGTAAAAAATAAAAACATTCTGGAATACATTTCAAAGCAATAACTGCATTGAACAAAAAAAACGAATGTTCTGAGTACATTTTCCGTGATGAAAATACATATCCATAATATAATTTTTTGTATGGGGTTCTGAGATTTATATCATTTATTTAAATATATGATCATATAATTTAAAATGTACGTCACGTTTATATATGGGTTTTAAATATAGGATCATATATGTCCCGTTCTTTGATATATAAGGCCATATATGGCCTGGTTGATACTGGTTGGTACTGGTTGATATTGGTTGGTACTCGTTGGTACTGGTTGGTACTCATTGGTACTGGTTGATACTGGTTGATAATGGTTGGTACTGGTTGGTACTGGTTGGTACTGGTTGATAATGGTTGATACTGGTTGACAATGGTTGGTACTGGTTGGTACTGGTTGATGCTGGTCGGTACTGGTTGATAATGGTTGATACTGGTTGACAATGGTTGGTACTGGTTGGTACTGGTTGATAATGGTTGGTACTGGTTGATAATGGTTGGTACTGGTTGGTACTGGTTGATAATAGTTGATGTTGGTTGGTACTGGTTGATAATGGTTGATACTGGTTGACAATGGTTGGTACTGGTTGGTACTGGTTGATGCTGGTTGGTACTGGTTGATAATGTTTGAGACTGGTTGACAATGGTTGGTACTGGTTGGTACTGGTTGATGCTGGTTGGTACTGGTTGATAATGGTTGATACTGGTTGACAATGGTTGGTACTGGTTGGTACTGGTTGATACTGGTTGGTACTGGTTGATACTGGTTGGTACTGGTTGATACTGGTTGGTACTGGTTGATACTGGTTGATAATGGTTGATGTTGGTTGGTACTGGTTGATTATGGTTGATATTGGTTGACAATGGTTGATGCTGGTTGGTACTGGTTGATACTGGTTGATAATGGTTGATGCTGGTTGGTACTGGTTGATAATGGTTGATACTGGTTGACAATGGTTGGTACTGGCTGGTACTGGTTGTTGCTGGTTGGTACAGGTTGATAATGGTTGATACTGGTTGACAATGGTTGGTACTGGTTGGTACTGGTTGGTACTGTTTGGTACTCATTGGTACTGGTTGGTACTCATTGGTACTGGTTGATACTGGTTGGTACTGGTTGATACTGTTTGGTACTGGTTGATGCTGGTTGACAATGGTTGGTACTGGTTGGTACTGGTTGATAATGGCTGATACTGGTTGGTACTGGATGATAATGGTTGGTACTGGTTGGTTCTGGTTGATAATGGTTGATATTGGTTGGTACTGGTTGGTACTGGTTGGTACTGATTGATACTGGTTGGTACTGGTTGATAATGGTTGATATTGGTTGGTACTGGTTGATAATGGTTGGTACTGGTTGGTACTGGTTGGTACTGGTTGATAATGGTTGATACTGGTTGACAATGGTTGGTACTGGTTGGTACTGGTTGATGCTGGTCGGTACTGGTTGATAATGGTTGATACTGGTTGACAATGGTTGGTACTGGTTGATAATGGTTGGTACTGGTTGGTACTGGTTGATAATAGTTGATGTTGGTTGGTACTGGTTGATAATGGTTGATACTGGTTGACAATGGTTGGTACTGGTTGGTACTGGTTGATGCTGGTTGGTACTGGTTGATAATGTTTGATACTGGTTGACAATGGTTGGTACTGGTTGGTACTGGTTGATAATGGTTGATACTGGTTGACAATGGTTGGTACTGGTTGGTACTGGTTGATACTGGTTGATACTGGTTGGTACTGGTTGGTACTGGTTGGTACTGGTTGATACTGGTTGGTACTGGTTGATACTGGTTGATAATGGTTGATGTTGGTTGGTACTGGTTGATTATGGTTGATATTGGTTGACAATGGTTGATGCTGGTTGGTACTGGTTGATACTGGTTGATAATGGTTGATGCTGGTTGGTACTGGTTGATAATGTTTGATACTGGTTGACAATGGTTGGTACTGGTTGGTACTGGTTGATAATGGTTGATACTGGTTGACAATGGTTGGTACTGGTTGGTACTGGTTGATACTGGTTGATACTGGTTGGTACTGGTTGGTACTGGTTGGTACTGGTTGATACTGGTTGGTACTGGTTGATACTGGTTGATAATGGTTGATGTTGGTTGGTACTGATTGATTATGGTTGATATTGGTTGACAATGGTTGATGCTGGTTGGTACTGGTTGATACTGGTTGATAATGGTTGATGCTGGTTGGTACTGGTTGATAATAGTTGATGTTGGTTGGTACTGGTTGATAATGGTTGATACTGGTTGACAATGGTTGGTACTGGTTGGTACTGGTTGATGCTGGTTGGTACTGGTTGATAATGTTTGATACTGGTTGACAATGGTTGGTACTGGTTGGTACTGGTTGATAATGGTTGATACTGGTTGACAATGGTTGGTACTGGTTGGTACTGGTTGATACTGGTTGGTACTGGTTGGTACTGGTTGATACTGGTTGATACTGGTTGATACTGGTTGGTACTGGTTGATACTGGTTGATAATGGTTGATGTTGGTTGGTACTGGTTGATTATGGTTGATATTGGTTGACAATGGTTGATGCTGGTTGGTACTGGTTGATACTGGTTGATAATGGTTGATGCTGGTTGGTACTGGTTGATAATGGTTGATACTGGTTGACAATGGTTGGTACTGGCTGGTACTGGTTGTTGCTGGTTGGTACAGGTTGATAATGGTTGATACTGGTTGACAATGGTTGGTACTGGTTGGTACTGGTTGGTACTGGTTGGTACTCATTGGTACTGGTTGGTACTGGTTGGTACTCATTGGTACTGGTTGATACTGTTTGGTACTGGTTGATGCTGGTTGACAATGGTTGATACTGGTTGATAATGGTTGATGTTGGTTGGTACTGGTTGATTATGGTTGATATTGGTTGACAATGGTTGATGCTGGTTGGTACTGGTTGATACTGGTTGATAATGGTTGATGCTGGTTGGTACTGGTTGATAATAGTTGATGTTGGTTGGTACTGGTTGATAATGGTTGATACTGGTTGACAATGGTTGGTACTGGTTGGTACTGGTTGATGCTGGTTGGTACTGGTTGATAATGTTTGATACTGGTTGACAATGGTTGGTACTGGTTGGTACTGGTTGATAATGGTTGATACTGGTTGACAATGGTTGGTACTGGTTGGTACTGGTTGATACTGGTTGGTACTGGTTGGTACTGGTTGGTACTGGTTGGTACTGGTTGATACTGGTTGGTACTGGTTGATACTGGTTGATAATGGTTGATGTTGGTTGGTACTGGTTGATTATGGTTGATATTGGTTGACAATGGTTGATGCTGGTTGGTACTGGTTGATACTGGTTGATAATGGTTGATGCTGGTTGGTACTGGTTGATAATGGTTGATACTGGTTGACAATGGTTGGTACTGGCTGGTACTGGTTGTTGCTGGTTGGTACAGGTTGATAATGGTTGATACTGGTTGACAATGGTTGGTACTGGTTGGTACTGGTTGGTACTGGTTGGTACTCATTGGTACTGGTTTGTACTGGTTGGTACTCATTGGTACTGGTTGATACTGTTTGGTACTGGTTGATGCTGGTTGACAATGGTTGGTACTGGTTGGTACTGGTTGATAATGGTTGATACTGGTTGGTACTGGATGATAATGGTTGGTACTGGTTGGTTCTGGTTGATAATGGTTGATATTGGTTGGTACTGGTTGGTACTGGTTGGTACTGATTGATACTGGTTGGTACTGGTTGATAATGGTTGATATTGGTTGGTACTGGTTGATAATGGTTGGTACTGGTTGGTACTGGTTGATACTGGTTGATACTGGTTGGTACTGGTTGATACTGGTTGGTACTGGTTGATAATGGTTGGTAATGTTTGGTACTGATTGGTACTGGTTGATAATGGTTGATACTGGTTTGTATTGGTTGGTACTCATTGGTACTGGTTGATACTGGTTGATACTGGTTGGTACTGGTTGATAATGGTTGATACTGGTTGGTATTGGATGATAATGGTTGGTACTGGTTGATAATGGTTGATACTGTTTGGTACTGGTTGGTACTGGTTGATAACGGTTGATACTGGGTGGTACTGGTTGGTACTGGTTGATAATGGTTGATACTGGTTGGTACTGGATGATAATGGTTGGTACTGGTTGGTTCTGGTTGATAATGGTTGATATTGGTTGGTAATGGTTGGTACTGGTTGGTACTTGTTGGTACTCGTTTGTACTGGTTGGTACTCATTAGTACTGGTTGATAATGGTTGGTACTGGTTCCCCCAACACCCTGCCATGACACTGGAATGATTCTTCAACGGTCCTGCTCTCTTTCTGAATCATTCCTCTGTCTGTGTGTATCCCAAATGGTGCCCTATTCCCTATATAGTGCACTACTTGTCATCAGAGCTCAGGTCTAAAGTAGTGCACTATATTGGGAATAAGGTCTAAAGTAGTGCACTTTATTGGGATTAGGGTCTAAAGTAGTGCATTATATTGGGATTAGGGTCTAAAGTAGTGCACTATATTGGGAGTAAAGTGCCATTTGGTAAGCATAATCGGTTTAATTTCCTAATGTGTCCCAGGGCACATGTGTCAGTGTGCGTGTGTGTTTCTGTGTGTGTGCGTGTGTGTGTGTTTCTGTGTCAGTATGTGGATTTATACTGTAGGTGTCAGTGCTGTGGAGTGTGTGTGTGTGTGTGTGTTTCTGTGTGTGTTTGAGTATCAGTGTGTATTGGTATGTTTTGTTATTTGATTGTTTCATGTCTCATTTGCTATCTTATATCAAAGAGGGACAAGCTCATCAAAAGTTTTTCTTGATCTTTTTAATAAGATATCAAAATCAAATTCATAGAATTAATCATCAACTCCACTCAAGAAAATCACAACAACAAGATTACGTTGAACATTCATAACTATTCATAACGTTCAACACTTACACGACTAAAAGGTTGTAAGGATAAAAAAACTACATTTCACCAGCAATCCAGACGTCCAGGAAAGCGAATCATCACAACCACCGGTGAAAGTGTCTGTAAGTGAGCGTCATGGTGCCTCTGAGCAGTGAGCACACGCATGTTCATCTGCACACGCAGTGGAGAGACTGAGACTGAGACTGACCGGCAGTGTTTTCACTCTCTCTCTGGGGGCAGAGAGGGGTTACCTCTGACGAGGATGAGTCATTAACAGCTAGCTCTTCCCCTCTTCCTAAACCAACTCAGGATATTTTTTCCTTGTGTTGATTGGCTGATGACGAAGAGAGGGGATCAAGTTACCTCCCTGAGTCAATGCTGCAGCCCAGACGAGAAACAACTGGATTTATCCTGCTCAATGAGCAAATTGTATGAGTGAGAGAAACTTCCTGTGTCTTAGTTGCTGAAGGCCAAGTCAATCCAGAACTGACTCTACAGTCACACTGCACACTCTACTGTAGCCTCAAGGGCTGAATCACGTTCGGGCCCTCCCCACAGCCTGGCAATGTCCGTGATCCCCTCTCCCTCCTGGGGGAAGCTTGTGGACAGGGAGGTCTCCGGGGTGTGCAGCTGGAGCTCAGGGGGGCCACAGGATGACTCCTCTGTGTAGATCTGTAGAAAGAGCAGAGCCGAGAGGAGCAGCAGCCAGCGGCGTGCGGAGTCAGGCTCTTCCCGGGGCAGGACTCTTCTCATCAGGGGAGGGTAGAGCACCCTGGGTGGCCTGCGTCCTCGGGGCCGGAGAGACGCCGGCCGGTATGTCCCCCCAGCTGCAGCAGAGGCTCCTAAGGGCCCGACGGGAAGACTTTGCCAGGAAGCAGCTTGACTCTCTGAACTGGAGGCACACATTGTGAAGCAAGAGCGGGTCTCTCTTGTAGAGTTGGTCTCTTCTGTCTGCCTGTCGGGTTTTGCTCTGCCTGTCCTCTCTCTCGCTTATTTTTTCTCCGGCAATAAAATCAATCACTCTCTCAAGTGAAACTGACAGTGTTTTACCCCGTTTCTCTGAAGAAAGTTTGACTCAGTTTATTATATTATTATCTTTATAATTTCAGTTAAACCTTCCCGTATTTCACCTTATGTCTCTGACTCCTCTTCATCTCTTTCTGCACTAGTGCCTTTCCTCTTGGTAGTCTTCCACAGAATGTATTTAAGTAGTTGAACAATGGGCGTAGCCTGTTCTCCTGCAGCCAGGTAACCCGCCTAAACTATATTTAGACAGGCAAAAACACCCTAACCTGCATTCCAATGGTGAGGTGACTCAGAGGCTGATATAAATTATGTGATAAGAAGCTGTTATAATTAATAACATGTTTTACGTTTTATAATCAATCAATCAAATGTATTTATAAAGCCCTTCTTACATCAGCTGATGTCACAAAGTGCTGTACAGAAACCCAGCCTAAAACCCCCAAACAGCAAGCAATGCAGGTGTAGAAGCACGGTGGCTAGGAAAAACTCCCTAGAAAGGCCAAAACCTAGGAAGAAACCTAGAGAGGAACCAGGCTATGAGGGGTGGCTAGGAAAAACTCCCTAGAAAGGCCAAAACCTAGGAAGAAACCTAGAGAGGAACCAGGCTATGAGGGGTGGCCAGTCCTCTTCTGGCTGTGCCGGGTGGAGATTATAACAGAACATGGCCATGATGTTCAAATGTTCATAGATGACCAGCAGGGTCAAATAATAATAATAATAATTATTATACATGTATGAAGAAGATTCATACATCGTGATTTCTTCTATCATTCTGATTGACCCCTTTATTAAAGGAACAATGAATTTGGAAAAATAAGTAGAAACCAAGTAGGAAAGCGTTTGGAAAATAAAGGTCCTGAACTGTAGATGTTTGCTCTTGGAAGGCAGGATGTTTACTAGTATGTTATTAACATTTGTGGTCTGGCCTATTTACACTTGCTTTGTTTTTGTTTGTGTTGGGGGGGGGGGTTGCTCTATCCCCGCCCCCGCCCTCTTAAGATAACTGATTTATTGCCATAGCAACTGAATTTGCTATGGAACTACTCTGGGTTCCATTTTTAGGCTCTCAGAACCCTAGCCCTTATAATTTTGTATTCCTCTATTTTACTCTCTGTTTGTACTTAAATCATTACACATGGACTGGAAATGGAAGATACTGTGGTAACATAGTGTAGAGACTTATGGCTGAGTTGCCTCCATTTGACTACAACAATAATTTGTAAAAAACAGATTTTAAAGATTTGCAACTGAAATATGTACAGTCCCAGTCAAAAGTTTGGACACACCCACTCAAGGTTTTTTCTTTATTTGTGCTATTTTCTACATTTTAGAAAAATAGTGAAGACATCAAAACTATGAAATAACACATATGGAATCATGTAGTAACCAAAAAAGTGTTAAAGAAATTCAAATATATTTCAGATTTTAGATTCTTCAAAGCAGCCACCTTTTCCCTTGATGACAGCTTTGCACACTCTTGGCATTCTCTCAACCAGCTTCACCTGGAATGCTTTTTCAACAGTCTTGAAGGAGTTCCCACATGTGCTGAGCACTTGTTGGCTGCTTTTCCTTCACTCTGCGGTCCAACTCATCCCAAACAACCTCAATTGTGTTGAGGTCGGGTGATTGTGGAGGCCAGGTCATCAGATGCAACACTCCATCACTCTCTTTCTTAGTCAAATAGCCCTTACACAGCCTGTAGGTGTGTTTTGTCATTGTCCTGTTGAAAAACAAATGATAGTCCCATTAAGTGCAAACCAGATGGGATGAAGTATTGCTGCAGGATGCTGTGGTTGCCATGCTGGTTCATTTTTAAATAAGTCACAGACAGAGTCACCAGCAAATCACCCCCACACCATCACACTTCCTCTTCCATGCTTCATGGTGGGAACCACACATACGGAGATCATCGTTCACCTACTCTGCGTCTCAGAAAGACACGGCGGTTGGAACCCTCCCCCCTACCTTGTAACAACACAACTGATTGGCTCAAATGCATTAAGAAGGAAAGAAATTCCACTATTTAACAAGGCACACCTGTTAATTGGAATGCATTACTGGTATCTACCACATGAAGCTGGTTGAGAGAATGCCAAGAGTGTGCAAAGCTGTCATCAAGGCAAAGGGTGGCTATTTTGAAGAAATATATTTAGATTTGGTAACACTTTTTTGGTTACTACATGATTCCATATGTGTTATTTTATAGTTTGATGTCTTCACTATTATTCTACAATGTAGAAAATAGTAAAAAATAAAGAAAAACCCTTGAATGAGTAGGTGTGTCCAAACTATTGACTGGTACTGCATATAGTAAACTGATTAAATCACTATGGGGTGTGATCAGTGGCGGATTTAGGTATGGGCAACATGGGCACCCACACAAAAAAAATCGCAATGGTGACATTTGGGTGATCGGTTTTCTATCGCTCATTTGCACGTCACGTCAATGATATCATGTCACCGTGTGGGACTGTGGGTCAGTTAACCTTGTCGGAGTGGGCACACTGATTCTAGTTTGAGAGATAGGCAGGCTACTACCTGGGAAGGTCTCCCACTCAGAAGTACGAGATGGGGGGAGAGGGGTGGGGTAGGTTGACCTCAGCCCGAGGAAGGGGTAGCGGGGGAATCTATCAAATAGCGCACCTCTAACTTTGTACAGTACTAATGCAATTAGTTAAATCAGTCACACTACGAAACGCTGCCAAATAAACCACATTCTACTGTGTATATATAGTTTCACAGACATATTGTTGCATTTTTTTCTGGTTTGTGCGAAATCGATAAGAATAAAATAAAACCAGTCTGTACACCACCAAGGTGAATTGGCTTAGTCTTGGTTGACAATGTTGGGGGATGGGTAATGTATTGATGCTCGAGTGCCAAATCACCACAAATGTGTTTCTATTTGACTTCTTTTTGATATATATGAGTCTTATTTTTGTATGTATTTTGATATTAATATAGTTTTAAATGTTATGATCATTTATTTGTGTTGTTCCAATTGTCTGAATAAAAATGACAGTTAGTGCAGAATGGTAAAGTGCTGAAGGGTGGGTTCGCCCAGGGAACCATACAAGCTAGAACCGCCACTGAGTGTGATGTTGTGATAATAGTGGTGTACTCTTCACCTTTACCGGCATTCTCAGCAGGCTTCGACCACAAAATCAGAAAGATTTAAGGAATGTTTTTCCCTGTTTGATCCTAAGGTGTTCCCACTGTCTGCTTTGGTTCACTGCACGCAATCAAATCATCATGCAAGTCAAGTAGCAACGCGAATGACCCGCCCAGCTGAGGATCTGTCTCTTTCAGCTATCTATTTCATGTGTTTGAGGGGTGCAAATTCCACTTGTCACGCAAATCTCGCTGGATTGCGACTCTTTCATACTCTTGCTTGTGCCTGTCATTTACCCCCCCGTTAACGTTACCACCAATGTTTGTAATGACCTGTCAAACACACCCTGTGAATTATATTGTCTTTCAATTGAATCTATAAGAACACTAAAGCTTCGTGTGTGATTTAATGCATCGTCTGGACACTTACATCACAAAAAAGAGAAGGGTAACTTTATTTTGATGGGTGTATATTGTTTTATGGAATTGAAAAAAAGTCATCATTTAATACAGTTGAATAGTTTACAAATTAGACTCGGTGAAATGAAAGCAACTTCCAAAAATGAACACTGATTATAGTGATATTATGTCTGATCTGGCAAACAATGTAAAGTATGTATAGAGGTGTAATCTAGAGCCAAGCTGTTGATTTTTATTCCGAGGGTATCCTGCTATTGACACACAGTAATTAATTAGGCAGTCTAGACAGGGCAGGTGAGTGCATGTAGGGTAGACAAAGCAAGTGTTTTATGGTTGCAGGCCTGTTCCACCCCTTTATGCTTATTTATTCATATATGCAAATATAACTGGAGTATTTATTCAAATGAGACACATATAATTGTCTTTGTTTTAACACAAAATATAAACAAAATACCTGCTACAATAAGAACTTAGTGCTTTCTAAGAAAAAAGTGAAATTTGACAATAAATGAAATTCTTGAATTCCCACCAAAATCCCTGAACTCAATTTATTATTTGTCCGTGCCAGTTAAATGTTTTATGTAATTCAGTCAATATCTGATGGATTATAACAATTCTAAATGTTTGGAGTATCTTCATCCATTGTCCAACTAGAATTTTTTTTAAAACCTTTTAACAATTTCGATGACCGTTGCTAAGGTAAGCCGTCTCGTCTCGTCTGGCCGTGCGTCCGTGTCAAGCTAAGGTAAGCCATCTCCACTGTCTGTCTTTCTGTCTGTCTGTCTGTCTGTCAAGATGATCCATCGCCACTGTCTGTCTGTCTGTCTGTCTGTCTGTCTGTCTGTCTGTCTGTCTGTCTGTCTGTCTGTCTGTCTGTCTGTCTGTCAAACCAATCCACCTCCACTGCCCGTCTGTCTGTCAAACCAATCCACCTCCACTGCCCGTCTGCCCGTCTGTCTTGTTGTATTTGTTTCTTTCTGTGTCCTTGTTATCACTATATTTTTGAAGAGATGAACACCAGGGGAGCACCTTTGAAGTTCAAGCAGTTCACTTTTGTTTTGTTTGTTTTGAGACCCAAAAAGTGCTTTAAAGATATACATAATCACATTAGTAGGACCCTGTTCTCATAGTTCACTAACTCTAAAAGGAGACACAGTGCAAACCATCAATATTCAACTACAATTAACCTTTGGTTTATTTTGAAGAAGAGTGCACACGGAATAGGGCATACAATGTCATATGGTTTGAATGCTTTGAACCCAAGATCGTTCAAGATGGTAGGAATTCATGAGAGCTCAATGGTAGAAAACAATATCTATCTATCTGGGTATTGTTGGATATGGTGGATAGAAGGACGTGCCTAGACGCGCATGTGGTTTTGAAAAGTAAAAACAAAAAGATAGTTGCTCCTCAACTTTTGGAACAATGTCGCGACGCCTCGTCAATGAGCACAAACAAGTTCATGGAGTTCAACGTCATTAGGCTCTTCTCTTTGCCTGACTGCCTCAGTCTGGCTCGCTGGCGTTTGTCTCAAGGCCATTCAGTAATCAAAGGAGAGTTGGTTTTTTTTGTGTGTTTTTTTTTTTAGCTTGAACAGACGAGGAATACTCTTCCCCACCCTGATGTTTTCCTTTAGCTACACAGCAAAAGAGCAGCTGTACCCAGAGTTGATCGGAACGTCATTCAGAGGGACCAGAGCAACCGCTGAGGTGAATTGGAGACCAAATCTGTCACTTGTGCACGTGCATCAACCCAAAGCTTCTATGCTAGACTAGCATGTTGAAACTCCAACATGACATCCACGGGATGCCAGCTAAAACAAATGGTAGTTATGCCATCCAACCACAAACAGATCCTTGGATAAAGTGGGCAAACAGAGAAAATTGTGACACTCTTTCACAGTGTAGCAGGTAAGTAAGTAAGAATGAAGTTGTACAAATTAGATGTAATTGGTTTTGGCCAACTGTCTATCAGACACTGTTTATTGTCACTCTGTGGATGTTCTCACAAAAGGTTAACTCTAGCCACCACTTGTTTGCAGCCATTTTGTGAGTACTGGTGACCCATGGTGGTGAAATAGGACAGTTCCTCCGCCAGCCGCTCGATGTGACCGTGGTCAGGGTAAAACCCCTCCTGTGTCATTTCCTCCAGCAAACACTCCATCACATGGCTTTTTTCAAGAAGCGTCAGGGACACAATATCCAGCCCCATCTCTGCCCACAGAGGGTGATGCTCTGCCAGGGTACGCCGCAGAAGAGCTCCGGCTGACTTCGCAGTGCAGGAGACATTCTGCAGTATGTGTCTGGTGATCTCCTCCTGCCCCAGACTACTGAGGAGGACATAGATGACGTTCAGATGCTCGTTGGTCTGGTTGGGCTGAAGCAGGCCTTGCAGCACGTCCAGCAAAGGAGCCGTCATCAACTCCACCTCGTCTAGCACAAAAACAGGGATCTTCTCCTGAGCCTCGGCATGCTCCACTACCTCCTCCACCCAGAGGGACAACTCTCGGGCGCACTGGTCCACATCACCCTGAACGGGGCAGTGGTGTAGGGTGAAGTACTGCACCACCAGGTCTTCTCCTAGCACCGAGCGGAAATGGCGGACCAGCAGGCGGCCCAGGTGGCTCTTGCCCACGCCGCTGGGTCCATGCAGGGCCAAGGCCAGGGGCTGGGAGTGAGCGTAGGTGGACAGGTAGCCCTGGAGGTGCTCCATCAGCTCCTCTATTGCCCCTTGCTGGCCAAACACTTCCCTGCGCAGCGTCTTGTCCAGGCCTTCCAGGTCATACGGTGTCACATGGTCATCCAGGTTCTCGATGGCATTGTAAACCTGCAAGAGGACAGGAAGGGAAGTCATTTTTGTAAGTGTTATTGACTGGAATAACATTCCATTCTGTTTATTCTGTTCAATACCATTAGTAGGAGGACAGTTGAGCAGTGGAACACATTTTACAAATCGCATAACTGGAAAACAACTCCACTGTATCCACAATGAACCTGAAGCATAATTGGCATTTTCAAAGCCCTTCAGCTGTTTTGAGTATAATTCAATACCATTAGTGGTAAAAAAAACAAAAAAACCTATGTATCCTATTGCTATGATGGCAACCGTGGGATATACAGTACTAGGCAAATCATGTGGCTTGTACATTAACCCTAGGGGATAATGATATCTGTAGTTGGGTAACTAGGGACAGAGTTAGAGTGGAAAAAAGGAGTGGAAATGTTCTAAGCACAGTAAAAAGACAAGTTTAGAGGTGACCTGAAGGCATACGATGATACCGAAGAGGACAAAGAAAGGTTTGGCCCGGCTCCGGTCCTTGTCACTGGGGACGACCTTGCAACAGTTGTTAGGGAAGAGCACACGAGACCCCTTCCTCCTCCTCCTCCTGTGGGTGGGCTGCTTGACATTGGAGGTGAAGATCTCTGGGGCGGTGGGTGGGCCGGGGCCCATGGAAGGCCTACCTGGGGCGGTGGGTAAACTGGGGTCGGGGCCCGTGGAGGGTCTACCTGAGGCAAAGAACCCAGTGGCTGAGTCTAGCCGACGTCTTTTCAGAGCCTGGTACTTAGTCCTGATGCGGATCATGGCTTTCAGCTCAGGGGATATCAGCGACGGCCTTGGGTGGATAGGCTTGGCCTTCTGCTCCTCTGTCTTGGCCTCCTCTGAGAAGCTCCCTGTGTTGTCCTCCTTATCTCCCATCTGTCCAACAACAAGACAGAGATGCATAGGACAGAGGGACAGGAGTGCGGACACAGCATGGTGTGGTATTTGTATTTATTAAGGAAACCCCATTAGTTCCTGCCAAGGCAGCAACTACTCTTCCTAGGGGTCCAGTAAGCTGCTATGTTCACACAAAGGACAATCAACGTGTAAGAAGCAACGTTTGTCTGAAGGTGAATATGTTTCACACTCTGTGCTAGTTTATTAGTTCATAGTGTCTGCTCAATGACAGATACACTTTGCACTTGTGGCTAATTATGTCTCATTCAGTGCACTATTTTAAACTTAAAATATACACCTATCTTGATATTAGTTGTGTGTCTATGAATCCCTTTAACAAGTGAGGAGGCAGGATTTGCGTGACTCCTGAGGTTTGGAGGAGTAATTAGGTCATTAATCATTAAGATTTGGTTTTGGCACATGAGGGCGTCTGTGTATTTATATAGGATGGTTTGTGTGTCTACTCCTCAGGTAAGACAAGTGTTTACAGATTCTTAATCTCGCCCACCACACTTTGACCCCACAACGACCCTACATTAAAGTCAAGTTCTTAATCGGTGAACTACCTGTCAACTGGTGCAGACAATGTTGACACGGCTGAAAACAACCACCTCATGACCCCAAAATAACCCCAATACTTTATTGAAAACATACTCCCTTGCAATTGAAGTTTGGTCAGATGAACAAGTTACATTATCCCATTTAGAAAATGAGGCCATAAGCCTTTTGCATAGTGCTATTTATGGAGTAATAACTTTGCATTGGACTAGGTTGCACAAAGAGGAAGTGAAATGTCTGGGAAATGTCCCAATGCTTTAATCTGGGTGGAATGTAAAGTTTGAAACATAAAATATATGAAGAATTGCATGTGTGGATGGATGGGTGGGATAATGTCTGCATGTGTCTGTGTGCGCCCCAGAAAGGGGGCGAAACTTTAGAGATTCAATGTTTTACACATGATACAGAACCGTCTAAGTATGCAAATATTATTCATCAAGTGGAGGAAGAGAGGGGAAAAAATAGTGTGATGTCGAAGAGACAGAAATAGAGATATAAATATTTCATTGTTAAATCTTAAGCTTGATGGGAGAGATATTTACCACAATGCAGAAAGGGATATTATCACAAAATAGGAGAAAGAGGGAACGCGATTGACAGAGTAAAAAAAAGAGAGTGAGAGATAGATTGCATGTATCAAGAGAGCAGGGAAGGATGAGAAGGGCTGTTGGTGTTCGTCTTACCGTGGTGACCGTGGTGACCGTGGTGTTCGTCTTACCGTGGTGATAACCGAAGAGGGCAAAAGTCTCGACCCGCAGAGTGTGAATAAGGATGGCAAACACAAATGCGCTCGTCCGAAACGGTTACACACGCAGGGGCTGCACCTGTGTCCAGTGAGGCTCGCTCATTCTCCCACCCCTGCTCTCACTCCTCCCCCTCTTCTCGTTTTTCCCCTCCTCTCATCCAAGCCTCTTCTTTTCCAGTGACCAAACCATTGGTCCCTGACAGTTTTAAAAAAACAACATCCCATCATGCACTACTCATTGCCTACATAATCGTTTCCAAATGAATCATTATGAAAAGGGAAACACTGTCTGTCTGTCTGTGTGTGTGTGTGTGTGTGTGTGTGTGTGTGTGTGTGTGTGTGTGTGTGTGTGTCTAAGAGATTGGGTAATGATTGTGTTTCTGTCTTGGGGATGGCTCCCTCCGAACACAGTCTCCAAGTCCACCATATGTCTCTGCTTCCGAGCCACGCCTCACAGTCAAGTGATTCACTAAGATCAAATAATGACAAGTACTTTCACTCCCAACTAGTTCACTCCCACACAGGCCAGATTTGTATTGTTGGTTCCAGGCCTTTATGTGCTCTACACAATAGACAGGTGTAACAACTACCATATTGTCTAAACCTATCCCCATCCTTTCTGATTAACTGCTTAGAGGGTATGGGCTAGAGGTTGAGGAGTCTGAGAGGGATGTCCTTGTACTGGGGATTTGTTTACATGCCTGTACATGTCTCTCTCTGTGTGCGTGTGTATTCATTTTGGGGGGGAGCATGCGTATCTGTGGGCTAGGGAATGTTTGATGTTGTGTATAATACAATTCCATGCTATTCCCATCTACAGTTGAGTGTGACACACTTTGGTGGAACTGTGTGGTGAATCTAGCCAGGTCTAGCCAGGTTTAGCCAGGTTTAGCCAGGGGATACAGAATGCTTTCTCATCAGTCAGGTATGTTGACTTAACAACCAAATAAATCCTAACTGATCTGTGTTGGTTTGGATATCTGCCCTTTATCTCCATGTGAGATAATTCTCATTACAATTGTAACAGCTAAGACTTTCATTTCCATGCAACAGCAGAGATAAACAAATGTAACAGAACAGTCTTTTTCCTTTTCAATGTTGGTGTGTCCCTCCCTGTATGACTGACAGATAAATGTGAGTGGTAGTCTGTCTCCGTGCTATATATCATAGTGTAAGCATGTTGGGTGGGCGTGTGTGTATGCATCGGCCCCACCTTGGTAACGGAGCTGGCATTTAAACACGCTGTGTGTGTATCCATGGAGCTGGTAATGGCTAGTTATTAATGCTGATTGGAAACTGCACCACCTTTCACAAACACAATGGGTGCCTCGTGTAGTTCCACTTTATACTAATACTTTAATAAATACATCAAACTGATCACACTGCTGCATGCTCACGTGACTATACACACACACACACACACACACACACACACACACACACACACACACAGACAGACAGGCAGGCAGGCAGGCAGACAGGCAGGCAGGCAGGCAGGCAGGCAGGCAGGCAGGCAGACAGACAGACACAGACAAGCGGACAGACAAGTGGACAGACACACAGATACAGACAGGTGGACAGGTGGACAGGTGGACAGGTGGACAGGTGGACAGACAGACAGACAGACAGACAGACAGACAGACAGACAGACAGACAGACAGACAGACAGACAGGAGGATAGACAGGTAGACAGGCAGACAGACAGGTGGATAGACAGGTGGATAGACAGGTAGACAGGCGGACAGACAGGTGGATAGACAGGTGGATAGACAGACAAGTGGACAGACAGGTGGACAGACAGGCAGACAGACAGACAGACCGATACAGACAAGTGGACAGACAGGTGGACAGACAGGCAGACAGATACAGACAGGTGGACAGACAAGTGGACAGACAGACAGACAGACAGACAGACAGACAGACAGACAGACAGACAGACAGACAGACAGACAGACAGATGGACGGACAGACAGACAGGATAGACAGGTAGACGGACAGACAGACAGGATAGACAGGTAGACGGACAGACGGGAGGATAGACAGGTAGACAGACAGACAGACAGACAGATACAGACAGGTGGATAGACAGGCGGACAGACAAGTGGACAGACAGACCGATACAGACAAGTGGACAGACAGGTGGACAGACAAGTGGACAGACAGACAGATACAGACAGACAGACAGACAGACAGACAGACAGACAGACAGACAGACAGACAGACAGACAGACAGACAGGAGGATAGACAGGTAGACAGACAGACAGACAGGTGGATAGACAGGCGGACAGACAGGTGGACAGACAGACCGATACAGACAAGTGGACAGACAGGTGGACAGACAGACAGACAGATACAGACAGGTGGACAGACAGGTGGACAGACAGGCAGACAGACAGACAGACCGATACAGACAAGTGGACAGACAGGTGGACAGACAGGCAGACAGATACAGACAGGTGGACAGAGAAGTGGACAGACAGACAGACAGACGGACGGACAGACAGGAGGATAGACAGGTAGACGGACAGACGGACAGACAGGAGGATAGACAGGTAGACAGACAGACAGACAGATACAGACAGGTGGATAGACAGGCGGACAGACAGGTGGACAGACAGACCGATACAGACAAGTGGACAGACAGGTGGACAGACAGACAGACAGACAGACAGATACAGACAGGTGGACAGACAAGTGGACAGACAGACAGATACAGACAGGTGGACAGACAGACAGACAGACAGGTGGACAGACAGACAGACAGACAGACAGACAGACAGACAGACAGACAGACAGGTGGACAGACAGATAGATACAGACAAGTGGACAGACAGGTGGACAGACAGGCGGACAGACAGGCGGACAGACAGACAGATGGACAGACAGGTGAACAGACAGACAGTGTCACTTTCTGTAATTCAATTGTGTAATAAACCCCTCAGTGAGCATGTGATATGTCTCTGTTTTTATGTGGCTTTGATTTTAATCCAATGTAAGCGTTAATATAGCTAACCAACTAAAGCAGGTGTTGACTGCCTGTCCCTTGTCCACAGAGAGAGAGAGAGCGGTCTGGAGACCGTTTGTCTGCTCATTATCTTTACTTTCAGTGGTTTAGATTTCAAAACAGGGCCCCTTTTGTTTATTCAAGCTATGTTTTGATGCTCACCATTGTCCCCCTTAGTGTGGCAGCACTGAGTCCCGGCACACACACACACACACACACACACACACACAGTAGGTGTACACACACACATACACACACACAAACTGCGTGGGCGTGCTGATGAGTCTTGTTTGTGATTGGGGTTTAGAACGTTGGAGGAAGAGAATTATGCGGAGGTTTTGTGAGTGCAGTGACCTCTTTCGGGTACAGTGTTTTTGCCAGAGAAGACAGGACATGGAGCGACACTCAGTACCCATCACCCACACCAACAACCACTGTTTCAAGGCCCACTGTTTTGCTTTTTTTGTCATTTGTTGAAACCATACAAAGCCTCTTATTGAAGTGCAAAAGAGAAGATCCTCATTGGTACTTTCAAATCTCACATTTTTTGCCAAATTCCCATGGTGGACAGAATGTCAGAACGTAGGACAGCAGGACCATTCATTGTGGCTCAGCTCCCCACTCAAAGCACACCACACTACACAAACACCCACAACCCCACCCCCTGCACACCCCCCCACACACACACATGCGAAGGGAGTACCCCGTGCACAATCCCGTCCCCATGCACTCACACACAAAGGAAACCACTAGATTCCTCCCCCTCCTCCTATCAGAAGCTGAAATGACGACACAACTGTACTGCTCACGACACGGAAATAAATCAATTCATTTACTTGGTATTATTACCTACGGGGCGGTTCAGGTTTCCTCACCCTGAAACTACCAGTCCGTGTCAGAATGACCTGGAATCCATGGTTGAGTTATCTTTAATCAGTCACTACAAACCACAGCTAACTTTACTCATCAATAGTTAAAAATCCCAACCTCCCTTTGTCGGGGGAATGTGTGATCTAAAAGTGCATGTGATTAGTGCATGTGATTAGTGCATGTGATTAGTGCATGTAATGACAATGGTTTAAAAGGCAATATGTCATACACATTTTTTTTTTACTGATCATGTCAAATAAATCAACGTACAAAAGCGAAGAGAATATCGTTGGGCCAGTAACGGTCGCTGGTTCGAATCCCTGAGATGACTAGGTGAAAGATATGTCAACGTGCCCTTGAGCAAAGTACTTAACCCTATTTGCTCCTGTAAGTCACTGTGGATAAGAACGTTTGCTAAATTACTAAAACGTTAATGTAAATGTACCACTGGCAGGAATACTGTGTGCAGGACTCTTTTTCCAATTTGCTCATTGTTAACATCTCTAAAACGCGGATCTCATGGGAACATTATCTTGTGTTCATCGCACCTCTGCTGGCTACATTCTTGACTGGCATCCACCTAGAACTTGAACCGGAATCCAATGTATTACTCTGTTACTGCAGGTGCCGTGTAAAACATTGGGTATATGCTATGATGACTAAAGAGAGTAACTTGACTGGTCTCATTCATTTCAAAGGAACCAACGTTATTTTGTGGACATTTTTCTGGTTGTACCACATTTCAGAGGTCACTAGAGGAAGAAAGAATTGTCAGTGAAGAATATTAGAGGAAAAAGGAGAAACCATCCACAGGTCTAATTATAGATTCTTAGGTTTGTGGTGCGTAGAGCAAAAAGTAATCTGTTATGAATAGAAAAAATAGCAAGGTCAGCACTCAGTATCTGCAGTGAAATAAATTAGGAACATCTAACGGTCAGATGGAATAAATTAGGAACATCTAACCATCAGATGGAATAAATTAGGAACATCTAACGGTCAGATGGAATAAATTAGGAACATCTAACGGTCAGATGGAATAAATTAGGAACATCTAACGGTCAGATGGAATAAATTAGGAACATCTAACGGTCAGATGGAATAAGAGGAGGAACATCTGACCATCAGATGGAATAAGAGGAGGAACATCTAACCATCAGATGGAATAAAAGGAGGAACATCTGACCATCAGATGGAATAAAAGGAGGAACATCTGTCAGATGGAATAAAAGGAGAAACATCTAACCATCAGATGGAATAAAAGGAGGAACATCTGTCAGATGGAATAAAAGGAGGAACATCTGTCAGATGGAATAAAAGGAGGAACATCTGTCAGATGGAATAAAAGGAGGAACATCTAACCATCAGATGGAATAAAAGGAGGAACATCTGTCAGATGGAATAAAAGGAGGAACATCTGTCAGATGGAATAAAAGGAGGAACATCTGTCAGATGGAATAAATGGAAGAACATCTGTCAGATGGAATAAATGGAAGAACATCTGTCAGATGGAATAGAAGGAGGAACATCTGTCAGATGGAATATATTTTCCTTTATTTCACTGCAAAGACAGTGCTGACTTTGCTCTTTTTCTATTCATTGAAGAATAGAAGGAAGTCTCAAGTTCTTTTTTTCCTTTTACTTGGGTCGATTGATAACTGGATATTCCCATGCGAGGGCCAACTTCCTGTATTACAAAAACCCAAATCCACTGCTTTACACTTCCTGCTTTGTCATGCTTCCTCTGACCCCTCCCTCCCCCAGATATTTCTCAATCTCTTAGGTTCCCATTACAAATCTTACCATCAGGCAGCAGCAGTTTATGTCATTATTTTCATTGACCTTACTTGACCCTTCGTCAGCCGGTGAACTGGTCAGTCAGTAGCCAGATGAGAACAACTTTGTTTGAAGCCCTGTACTTTTCCATGACACATGCGTGACATGCATCCGCTAGAGTGGAGCGCATCAGTCCACTGGTCAATGCTGTGACGCCATCTGGTGTAGACCACAGAGAAAGACAAATCTGAACCTCGGTAATTAGCATCCCTTATTAGAAGAGCTACTTCATTGTTATCACAGTGTAATGTAACTGAATATTCACTTTGAATTTAAATATGATATTATACAACCAAATCTCCCTGACACATCTAAGCCAATCTAACATCAACTTCAATGAAACTTCACATATGTACTCCATGTCGACTTTATTTCAAGTTTAGGAAATGCAAATAATTTGCCAGAGAAACATTTGACAAATAATGTATAGCCAAAGTATGTAAAATATTGTTTATTTTCAATATAAAACAAGACAATCCTAAAACCCTGATATGTGTGAAAGCGTAAACTGTAGAAAATGTGACAATTGAGAGCAGACGGCATTTGTTATTCTGACTGTTTGATTCTATGTCTCTATCAGCTGGATAATATCCATGCAACCAAAATGGCTTTTTTCCTTAAAAAAAAGAGAAAAAAAGAAAAAGTGTAGTGGTATAAGCAAACATAATAATTCCACATTTCAATCTTCAACCTCTTGCTACGTTGATATCCCCCCCCCCCCAAAACGTGACCTCAAGATTATCTCTAATCTCCTAGCCCTAACTGTTTCACACAGTGATACCGCAGTGTCTTACTCAAAAAGGTAACTGTGTACTTGCATAGCCAGTCGCTATTGATTTGCATTGAAGTACGTGGAGTGTGTTTACTGTGGATGGAAACCTGGAGAGGACAGCAGGGCTATTATATTATGACATGTATCACATTACCGTCTGTCTACAAACAAAAAACCCCAGAGGGAAATGTGGTTCTCTTGTACGACATGCATCATAGTTGTACACAAATTCAGCATACAGATGCACAACAACTGCTAAGAAATAGATACACTTTTAAAAAATTCATAAAAAAAAAAAAAAGGTACTGAAAACTGCTACAGTAGATAGTAGAAGCCGGGTAACAATAACGTCTCTCTCCGAGGTCCATCAGGTCCTCTCTCCGACGTCCATCAGGTCCTCTCTCCGACGTCCATCATGTCCTCTCTCCGACGTCCATCATGTCCTCTCTCCGACGTCCATCAGGTGCACTGTAGTGAGCGTCCACTTTCTTAGCTCCATTCTGATGATATTGTTATAGCTGTTTATATGCGAGGAGGAAGATGATGACGCAAGTAAGCACCACCATCATCATCACCACTGACACCAGGAGGGAGGCTCTGCATCCTGGTCTATGACACAGTCTCAGCAGTGCCCCGAGCCTTCGCCTCTGCCCCCCCTCTACGTCCCCGCTGCCTCCTGGAGGGCTAGGCAGCCCCACGTCCAGAGAGTGACTAATAGAACGTAGTGAGTTCAAGGGGGGGGGTGCGTCGGTGGTCCTCTTCACCTGCAGCTTGCCCTTGTCACGGTTGAAGCGGATGCTGTAGACGCGCTGCATGGTCGTGGGGAGGTAAGAAATCACGGCTCGGTCCGTGGTCAGCTTGGGCAACCCCAGGTCGGGTAGCGGTGTGTGGCCCCGGCACAACGGGCACTGGATGGAGTCCGGCTTGGCTGACTTGACATTCATACGGGCCAGGCACTCCAGGCAGAAGGTGTGATTGCACTGGAGCATCTTGGGAGTGCGGAAGACATTGTTGAACTGGCTGAAGCAGATGGCACATTCCAGGTCTGGGGCGCCCTCGTCACGCGGGGGCTGGAAACTGAGTTGAGGCTCCTGGTAGGGGTCCATGGCTGGGACCGGTGGGCAGCAGTGGGAGTTCAGAGGAGCTCTCGGGAATCAACAGGAATGTAGGAGGTCAACTGCCACGGACATGAGACCGCTGGGAACCTGAGGAGGACACGACATTGAGGTGATGATGCACCTGTGACATGGCACCTCTAACACAGAGGTGTATTCATCAGTGCATACGTTTTGCAATGAAAACATTGCATTTGTTATTGGACAAGTTCAGGTTAGTCCGGTTTGGTTCCTAGTGAATACACCCCAGGGAAGTAAGGTAACGCCAACATAGAAATGCTATGATAATGAAGGAAACATCTCCTATTCTATCTGTAGATAGGAGGCTGTGTTACACAAGAGCAACTGATCAGTCATCAATTACCTACAGAACAATGTGTTGGTCACACACTGGGTATGTCCCAATTATCTCGCCTTCCTCAGAAAATGTGCACTTGTTCACTTCCATTCACTGATTTGAAAGGAAATGACTGGTATATGAAATGTGGTGGAAACTCCCACTAGGCCATAAATCCAGTGGGGGGGGGGGGGGGGGGGGGGGGGGTGAATGGAATGCAGACCGTTCCATTGACCAGACTGGCGCACATTCAACAAATCTGATCGAACAAAATGGATATTCATCAAATCTGTCATGATTGATGTATTGTAAACAGGCCCACAATGTGGTTACTAAAGTCAGATTTAGATATAACATTTAGAAGTTGTCCCTTTTCAGGTTTAGAATAAGTGACTGCTAAATGCTAACTCCTGTTAGTATAAGATGATAGCATAGCTAGCATACTGTAACGCAGTTGTATGGTTAAGATGCCATGAACATGTGTTGGGGTTGACATCCATACAAGCATTATGCTCCGATTATAACCGCAACCTAGTGTTGAGGAGGGGGGGCACACATTTTGCTGGGGGGGCAATGAAGAGATTTAAGAACTTTCCCAACGTTTCTATGGCATTTCCATTGTTTTGGTCGAGTTTGATTGACCCCTTTGCCGTATCTATACCTCCACTAAGCCAAAACTTTTAGATTGTGGGAAGGAAGGAAATGAGTGCAAACGTCAGGAGAAAGGTGATATCTGGACCCTCACTAAGAAAAATGTTTCTGTTTTATTGAGGGAGCCATGTAGAAAATGGGGAGTATCATTTCTATTTAATCTTTATGTTGACAGGGAGTCAAAGCTGAGACCAAGGTCTCTTTTCCAGATGAGCCCTGTTTAGCGCCACAATATACATCAAAATACAGTATACACATTAAACTAAACATCCATATTCACATTAAAATACACATTATAGGAGGTAACAATTCCACAAATGTTAAAGTGCTTCATGGAGAAAAACATTTATTTAATTTAACGGAGCATTTTCTAAGTTTTGTTAAGAGTTTTGTTAAGAGCCGTGTTGCTCGGTCTGAACATTAACACACATCGCTTGCAGTGCGGTTTTAGAAGCATAAGGACGTCATATTTCACATCGGTGAGAAATCATTTCTAAAACTAAAAAAGGTTAAATAGATACACAACTTTATAGGGTTAGGGTTCCCACATGGCCAGATCTCCATGTTACAGCTCTTGTTTACGGAAAACAGAGTGGCCTACATGTGCTAATTAGCCATCTGTGTCTCTGAACACCTGTGTCTCTGAACACCTGTGTCTCTGAACACCTGTGTGTGTAAACATGTTGTCACTGAAAATAAGTCAGCTGCAACGGTGTTAAAACAGTGTACAGTAAGTATGTATATTGCATTTGTGAAATAATTTTGATGTGATATGAAAGTAGAGGACTTTGTTTCTAGAACCGTACCACAACTTAGAATCAATTCACGTTTAGATGGAGAATTTGGTTGTTTTGGCTTCCAGAGCCAATTCACCCTTTAAACAGAACGTGTAAGGTCCCTGGACTATAAGGACTAACATTAGGATCCTTTAGTCTAATACTGAGCTGTGTCAATAGGTATTGTAATATGGCTCACCAATCTAACTGCAGACCTTGCTGCAGTTTCCTTGATTTTTCTTAAAATGCATGTAAGGTAAACATGTTTTTGGTGGTTTCATGTAAAGCATACCCCTCTCTCACATTTATGGGTCAAATAAAGTAGTCATAGCAACACCTTTATTGTATGCAAAAGAGAAGGACAACTTTAGTTCCGCCAACTACCACTACACTAATATAGGCTACTAGCTGACATTCAGTATGAACTAGTCTATCAATTTAGACAAATACATACAGAAAGGACTGATATCATGTGTAGGCTACATCTCCTGAGTGAGAAACACTTTCAAGTTCATATTTCTTACAGATCAGGCAAGGCAACATACACCAATATTCCGTTTCCATAAACCCCCAAGAAACAGACCTACTTACTGGTAAAATAGGTGAATGTGGATAATTTGACAGTATGTAATCCGACCTACAAGAGGAAATATTAGACTACATCCTTATTTGACAGTTGTAAGGAGGAGTGACGTCCGATGGGCCTTTTGCCCTGAAAACAGCAGAGGTGGCCAGAAGAAATACAAGCCTGCCGTTTTCACTTCTGAAAGTTTTAACCCCGAGTCCAACTTAAAAACTAAATCATTGTTATGAAATATGGAATGAAAAACTACAGTGGAAGTAGTTACCATGTCTCTCATATAGTCGGTGTTAAAGCGTGATGTTGCCGGTGAAGGACGAGCGCAGGCAGATCTCCTGGAGCAAGGACAACCAAACTGTTGATCTTTTGGTTGTGATACAACTTCCCTTCAACTCAGCTCCTTCAACTCAGCTCCCAGTATTTGAATACTGTTACAATATGAGGAAACATGTACGGGGTAGCTAGTCAAATGAGCGACTCGGAAATATTAGGCCTACCTGTGTAAACATACTTGGCTCTGTGAGCGGACGTGGGTAGTCATTTGGAAATGCACAAATCTTATATTGGCGTCGTTGCACCTGTGGCGACTTTATGGAGATGAGCGAGTCGACCCACAAAGTCCACATAACACAGACTACTCATTAGTCTGGGAAAGAAAATGAAAAGTGTCATGGCTGATACAAAGGCTGTAGATAGATAGGCCCTATGGTATGAAGTTACGTGGCAGTACAGGATTTTATATAAATAATTGGATGTCCCAAAAACCTTGCTTGGCGAAGACATTTGATGAGGATAATTATTGTGAAATGTGAGTAGTAGGCCTATCTAAAAAAGCTTAGGTGGCTGTTCATGTTTTTGAATATTTTTATTGGTGGCAGATGAGGACAGGAGAAATGTACTGACAGGAGAAATGTAGACAGGAGAAATGTACTGACGAGAGAAATGTAGACAGGAGAAATGTACTGACGAGAGAAATGTACTGACGGTAGAAATGTAGACAGGAGAAATGTACTGACGAGAGAAATGTACTGACGGTAGAAATGTAGACAGGAGAAATGTACTGACGAGAGAAATGTAGACAGGAGAAATGTACTGACGGGAGAAATGTAGACAGGAGAAATGTACTGACGGGAGAAATGTAGACAGGAGAAATGTACTGACGGGAGAAATGTAGACAGGAGAAATGTACTGACGGTAGAAATGTAGACAGGAGAAATGTACTGACGGGAGAAATGTAGACAGGAGAAATGTACTGACGAGAGAAATGTACTGACGGGAGAAATGTACTGACGGTAGAAATGTAGACAGGAGAAATGTACTGACGGGAGAAATGTAGACAGGAGAAATGTACTGACGGGAGAAATGTAGACAGGAGAAATGTACTGACGGGAGAAATGTAGACAGGAGAAATGTACTGACGAGAGAAATGTACTGACGAGAGAAATGTACTGACGGGAGAAATGTAAGGAGTAGGGTTGGGGGGGAGGAGGTCAATCTAATCCTAGATCTGAACATAGGGGAAAATTAAACCTGGAGCTGCAGGTAAAGACAGATGAGACCTGTCTCTGTCCCCCCCCCACCCCCCCCCTCCATCGTTTTGAGGGTGTCCACTAAGGACTCAGAGATTGAAGCATTGTCATTCCATTGGTGAGATTAGTGAATGTGTTGGCATTGGTAAAACAAAAGACTGACAAACAGTAACAATCACATTTATTAGATCAAACATAAAGACCAACACAGACAGAGCTAACACAACGGGACCCACACACCCCTTCTCTTATTCAATTCAAATAGGGTTTCAATCCCAAATTACACCCTAATCCCTGTTTAGTGCACTACTTTTGAATAGGACCCATAGGGCTCTGGTCCAAAGTAGTGCACCAAATAGGGTATAGGGTCCCATTTGTGACGCAAATAAAGGAGACAATGGGACGGTTAGATTCCAACCAAGAGCATCATTGATTATTACACAGAACAGTGGCATCTCATGCTTGTGGCTCCTCACCATGCCACTCATGGTTGACACTGATGCAATTTTTTTATGCATACTAAACAAAAATACAAACGCAACAATTTTGCTGAGTTACAGTTCATATAAGGAAATCAGTCAATTGAAATAAATTCCTTAGGTTGTAATCTATGGATTTCACATGACTGGGCAGGGGTGCAGTCATGGGTGGGCCTGGGAGGGCATAGGCCCACCCACTTGGGAGCCAGGACCAGCCAAATCAGAATGAGTTTTCCCCCACAAAAAGGCTTTATTATAGACAGAAATACTCCCGCAGGTGAAGAAGCTGGGTGTGGAGGTCGTGGTTACACGTGGTCTGAAGTTGTGAGGCCGGTTAGACATACTGCCAAATTCTCTAAACCGACGTTGGATGTGGCTTATGGTAGAGAAATTGACACTCAATTCTCTGGCAACAGCTCTGGTGGACATTCCTGCAGTCAGCATGCCAATTGCACACTCCCTCAACTTGATATCTGTAGCATTGTGTTACTAAACTGCACATTTTAGAGTGGCCTTTTATTGTCCCCAGCACAAGGTGCTGCTGTGTAATAATCGTGCGGTTTAAATCAACTTCTTGATATGCCACACCTGTCAGGTGGATGGATTATCTTGACAAAAGGATAAAATATTCACTAACAGGGACAAAAAAAACAAATTTATGCACAACATTTTTGAGAAATAAGCATTTTGTTCATATGGAACATTTCTGGGATCTTTCTATTTCAGCTAATGAAAACATGGGACCACCACTTTACATGTTGCTCTTTATATTTTTTCATTCGGTGTATGTTTGTATGACACCAACAGGCTCCTGAACAGCTTCTATCCCTAAGCCGTAAGACTGCTAAATAGCTAACAAAATGGCTACATGGGCTTTCTGAGTTGACCCGTGTATTTTATTTTTTGCACTGTCTCTATGCACACTCACAGGACTCTAGTCACGTACACACACACACACACTCGCATACAATCATAATTTACGCTGCTGCTACGCTGTTTATCATATATCCCGATGCCTAGTCACCTTACCCCTATACATATCTACCTCTTAACACTCCAGTATCCCTGCACATTGTTAATATGGTATTGGAACTGACCCTGTATTTGGCTTCTTACTTTGTGTTCTTCTTATTTTTGTTCTACCTTGTGGTGTTATTTTTTTTTTGTGCTACATTTGGAGCTTGCAAGAAAAGGCATTTCACTGTACTTGTGCACATGACATTAAAACTTGAAACTGTATGGGATGTGTTCCCATCAGAATGTGTTAGCCATGTAACTGGCCAGTTAACTCCTGTAGCTAAAGCCCTTTCATGATGTGTTGGTATAGTGTCTCTCCGTGCCGATCCAATTCCTAAGAGGTAACTATCTACAGCAGGGATTCCCAAACTGTTTTGACCCGTGACCCCACTTTGATATGAAAAATGTTTTCGCGACCCCACCATTTGAAAAAAAAAAAAAATGACGTAATCAACAGCCAATGTTAACTTGTAAAATTTGGGCTACGACAGTCTATTACAAATCAGTCTGACAGTACTTTTGGCAGTATTTCAATCTGAAGGACATATGTTTTGAAATGACTGAAATGCATCGGGAAGTTCAGAAGATCATCAGCCAATCATTTTACGCTGTATCATTTTCTGTGAAGAAAATGACATCGTCATTGATGTTATTTTCCCCCCAGTCTGATTTAGTGCTTGGTCTTGTCCACGCTGTTCTAATGAGTTCTGCTTGTCGGACTTGTCCATTCTGTTCTAAATGAGTCCTGCTTGTGGGCATTGCAGAAGGGAAGAGACACATGTGTTCCTGAGAGTCTTATCATTCAGTGATGCGGGGGGGGTCATAATATTTTGTAGCTTAAACCGTTCGAAAGATGGAGCCACATTTGTAGGAAGAAAACAGAACCGCTCTGTTTATTACAACCATATCTAGCGACTACCGGAAGTTACTGATGTAATCCCGCTTCTATTAACCAAGCGCAAATTTAACATTTTATTTCAGAGTTTCTCTCGAGACCCCTATTTTCAAAACTTGTGACCCCAAAAGGGGTCGCGACCCCTAGTTTGGCAAACGCTGAAAGCCCCTTGGTGTGGCAGTATCTCAGTCAGTTTAATACAAATACATTGCATTCCATAAGTTACATTTTTGCCAGCATAATAACGGAGTATGTCACAGAAGTCGAATATCACAACCCGGGTCGACATTAGCACTGCCGAGTTGCACTGTAGCTCAGTTGGTAGAGTATGGCGCTTGCCACACCAGGATAGTGGGTTCGATTCCCGGCACCAGTCATACGTAAAAAAAATTATATATACACGCATGACTAAGTCATCACTTTGGATAAAAGCGTCTGATAAAATGTGGCATAAATTTGTTATTATATTATTAAAATGGGGTCGTGAAGCCATTTCAAATAAACTGTCGTAAGAACGTAAGTGTCCATCTCCTCCTGTGAAGTTTCACCCTAGTCCGGTCTGAAGTAGACACTTTATTAGAGTGGGACACGACTGGGGTGTATTCATTAGTGCACAACGTAGCAAAATACATTTTGCAATGAACATTTGCGCTTATTGGACAAGTTCAGTTTAGTCCCTCCACATTTCGGGCCCGTTTGGTTCCTAGTGAATACACCCCTGCTCTAAACGATTCATGATTTATTTGCCCACTCTATTTTTATAGCGGTTACAGTTTTTCCTAAACTATCTGATTAACGATTCAACAATTGTCTACATACAGTTAGCAATTTGGCTAATTGTACGTGCTAATGCTATCACTATCCACTTAGTCTCCAAACATCCAAAACATTTCTGTTGTACCAAGACATTCCAAAGCAGTTGGGCCTCGCCTGATGCTCTGAGTACAATGTCTAGGGCTCTCCCTGATTTAGAATGACTCGCAGGGGTCTTCTCCCATCAGTTGACCCAGGGATGGTGTCTCCTGATCAGGTCCATCTGACTTAAAGGGCTCCGCTGGCTTGGAGGTCTGTGTGGCCCACAGTGTAGGGGATTTGGGGTTTCGGGTTACCGTGCCGGCACCGGTCCTGTGCCCTCATCAGAAGCGCGCCACCTCTTTTAGGTCCAGCCCATCCTTGTGATGGTGGAGTATGTGGAGCCCTGTGTTAAAGCTGGCACACAGCAGACTGCTGGAGTCACTTGGGGCCAAAGACACCAAAGGACCTGATCCATCCAGGGTCAGAGTGGTCAGACAGGCTTCGGAGAGAGAAAGAGTGACAAGGAAAATAGGAAAGAACCAAGAAGAATAAACATGATGAGAAGAGAGAGGCCATTTATCTCACTAGTGTAGGGCATCGTAGGGTAGGGCATCGTAGGGTAGGGCAGTGTTACCTGCAGTGTTTTGATCCCAGATTTTGACTGAGCAGTCGTGAGACGAGGACGCTACAAGCGCAGGGCCCCCGGGGCTGGAGGGCAGGAACACACAGCAAGCGGTGGTCTCACGGTGGCCCCGGTACTCCACCACCTTACAGCCAGGCTGCCTGAGGTCCCAAAGCTACAAACACACACAGAAAACACATGAGTGATGTGGGTTTCACACAGTAACAATACTCCGTAGGGACAGGCTTCATTTCAATTCTCTACCCTTCTACAGGAGTGGGAAATTGTACACTTCCCCCTCATCAATTTAAAAGGGATGGACAGGTGTGAGCAACATGGTAGAAACTTCCTTCAGTCATTCTTGCACCAAACCAATGCCTTTCATTGGGGGGGGGGGGTGAACAAGTGCACAGTTCTGGAAAAGGATAGAGAATTGGAAACCCAGACAGGGTTTAAGGGAACTCACCGTAGCCTCACAGCCTTGGCCTCCGAAGCCATTGCTGCTGGACAGGAGGTGGTTACCGTTGGCGCTGATGTCACAGTGTGTCTGGATGTATTGCTTGGCTGGGAACGTGTTAGTGACCTGCCAGGTACGACTGTCCCACACCCTGCACATTCAAAATGCACGTATCAACCTGGAGCACTGCATTCAGAGGCTGGTGGGAGGAGCTATAGGAGGACGGGCTCATTGTAATGGCTGGAATGGATTAAATGGAACGGTATCGAACACATTAAACATATGGAACATTCATTCCATTCCAGCCTATACAATGAGCCCGTCCTCCTATAGCTCCTCCCACTAGCCTCCTCTGACTGCATTACACACAGTAACACTGTTAGTGATCATACCCTGAGGGACTACCAACAGCATATAGCCTGGGGGCCAGTCTGTCGTCCTATAGCCTGGGGGCCAGTCTGTCGTCCTATAGCCTGGGGGCCAGTCTGTCGTCCTATAGCCTGGGGGCCAGTCTGTTACTGCTCTCTTGCAAACTCCTTATGGAATTGGTATTCAAAACATGTTTGGCTTGACAATGAAGTAGGCAAAAGCACCGACAGATTTGGGACCAGGCTATAACAACTTACCTGATGGTTTTATCCTCGGATGTCTGAACGATGGAGCTGCTCTCAGGTACCCAACACACATGAGTAACCTGAAAAAGAGTCAGGCTCTATACGAATGATCATACGGAATAATATTTACAATACTTTTTTGTGTATGTAATAATATAACGTTTAGTAGTGTGCAAGATGCATCTACATTTTGTATGCTTTAAATGCCAGGATGTCATACTCATTTCCCCTTTTCATATAGTGTGAATTCCTTAAAGGGATATTTTACTTCAAAACAAATATAGTCCATTGTTGATATGATCCTAAAAATTTTGCATGTCAGCAGTAACATTTAAGATAGGGCACTTTCAGTACAAATTAAAAAGTGAGATGGTGCAAAGTATGCAAAACGCATCACCAAACTTTGTGATTTCACTTTAACATATTCAGGAATTAAATTGCCTTTCCATTATGACGGTGCAACAGACGACACTTCCTCAGTATGGAGCTGTAGTATGTTCATCATTTGTACTAGTATAACTTTTTACTAAACCGTGTTTCTAAATAGTATGCAGTACTGTTAGTGCCTAGTAAATACTTATAGTAAACAGTATGAAGTATGATCATTTGGACACAGGGTATGAGATATCATCCTACCTTTATAAACCCTTTTTATAGTACGGGGACAGAAGAGTCACTTACCAGGTTTCTGGAGACTGTGTTCTTATGCACACGCTCGCCAGACTCAATGTCCCAGAGGCACATGGAGTTGTCACGGGAACCAGTGCACAGCCTCGACCCATCTAACGAAAATACAAGTATGGTTTACACACACACAGGTATTTATTATGGTGTTTGATAAGGTGTTAATGCAAGTGTTTGAGGGGTGAAGTTGTCCCTAGACGCTGATCTTGAATTTTCCCCACTAATAGTTAAAGGTTAAGATTGGGTGAGGAGGGAAATCTGATTCTAGATCTGCACCTCGGGGAAACTTCACCCCGTTTCTACCTGGACTGACGGCCAGCCCGTTGACCACCAGCTCATGGCCACAGAACTCCTGGATGGGCTCGTCCCCCTGGTTGAGGTCCCACATCATAACACTCTTGTCTCGAGACGCACTGAAGATCCAGGTGCTGCCAGGAAAACACTCCACCTAGGAGAGAGAGAGAGAGAGAGGAGGAGACTCGATAATTAGATACAGAATATCTACAAAACACACACAAAAAAGGTATTGTAGCGAAACGTCGACGACAACAAATGTGCAGAGGTAAAATCGTGTGTGGAAGATGTATTTTTCTACTGTTACTCCCAGCACCACAATTGATATCTATTCTAAAGACTACAAACACACTAATAAAACAACGGCAGGCATCCATTCAATAGCCACAGCCACATCGCACCCTCTTTCTTCAACTACCTCAGAGTGCACTGGCTGTTTACCTTGGTAACCTCTCTGTTGTGACCTTGGAATGACTGACATAACTTCCCTCCTCTCCAGTCATACACAACCACTGCCTGGGGAGAGATGAGACAGATTAGCAGTCAGTTTCCTGTACTATATTGTCACTCGTAAACACATGCATAAAACCTAGTCAATTTACTCACCATGTCACCTCCTCCAGACACACAGAGGTCTGAGGTCAGGTTGGTGACACAGTTGACGGCGTCACGGTGGGCGGGTTCATACTGTATCACCTGACTAACAGCAGCATCCTCGCCATCACCTTTGGTCGCCCTGCAGAGGCACAGTACAAATGCACAATGATCTATTAGACCTATTTGAGGTATGTCATGGGATTGTTACAATCTGAACCAAGCACCGCACAGATTATCTGATCAATAAAACATCTGGAGTCTGTCTTAAACAGGTTTAGGGTCACTCAGCCTGTGTTGATGTTGCTGGCTGTCTTACCTGTACAGTTCAGAGCGCGACCGTCGGAACTTGCTCTGAAGTTTCCCCATGTTTGTGTCAGAACAACCTGGCTGTGGAAGCAAGCAGGGCTACCACCCAGGTCCCCAACCCATATGAGCAGATTAGGGTAGTGTTATTCTTCAACTGTCAACCACCTTCTGCTGAAATATCAACCCAATACACAGATTAATGCAACGTGCACCCACTTATGTCACTTGACACCATTACAGTAGTCTACTTATTCAACTGTGTGATGATGTAAACACTCCATGAGCTAAATAAATAAACCGGGCGACAGACAGAAGGAAGCTTTATTCAGAAAGGAGGGTGAAATCCTATTATGATTACTGCCACATCGCATTAACCCAACCGACGACGACACAACTTCCATAGCTGTAGCAGTGTTATTCGGACACACATACCAGGTTAACGATACTTTCAATGGTAAACAGATAAAATATATATATATATATATATATTTTTTACAGTGACTTGTCGAGCTAAAACAGGTGGTGGCAAGCCAGATCGATTTTTGCTTACCTGCCCAGCTGGGGTGCGTAATTGACTATGACTACTAAGCTAGCTAGCTGCTGGCTAGCTAGCTTGCTAACTTAATCTTGTTTTATCTCTCATGCCACGAGATGTGAATGAGCTAGCTAGCACGCGACGAAGCATAATTGTGATAAATTAGACAACTTTACTCCCTTCTCGCAGATAAACTGTACTCCCGTTCCGGAATTCGTAAACTTTCGCCGTAGATTTCCTAAAAAAAAAAGCTATTTTTTTTTTGGCCGCGAACTCATCGCACTAATTCACTTCCTAGCGACGCTTTCTCTGTTACCAGGCGAACTGAGGTCACCTGACACAGAGGGCGGAGCAACGTTCTCACATTACCTTTCTAATAGTCTACTACCAAATAAAAGTCCGTGCTCTCCTTTTCTGTGATTTTCTGCAATTAAGCTAGTGGCGTGGCAAGGCCCCCCGTAAGATGATGTAACCCAATATTGCAAGCTCTTATGTTGCTTTAAACTATTTTCCCTACATAAAGAAACAAACATTAGGATATATTAAAGCATTTTGGAAATATAGACCTGTAAACACAGATACAAAAGGAAGAAATATCAACTATTCATATTTTTTGATGATTGTAAACTTTAGTTTAGAAGCTCTCATTTAGTGCTGTATGGTCCTACCTGATAAAAATACATACAGTAACATTTATTAGTATTTTTTTTTTAAATGTTGTAGCTATTGTAATCCAGTCTGAGTACCAGTCATGTGGCAGTCCAATTGCATGGTCTAGTAACTAACTGCCTTAGGGGATGGCTAATGGTGGAGTGGGCCTCTCAAGGACATTTATGGGAGATTCAGAATGGCATTCACATTGGCATTTCTAGTCAATGAGTGTCAGGTTGTGTTGGTTCCTTGTAGTGAACACCTGCTTTGTGCGCTTGTTATATGTGGTTCCATCCTCTCCATACACCATAACTATCACCACGCCAACATGGCAATTCCAGGGCAGACAGCCAGGATGGTGGACAGGACAGGATTAGAGTACACTGGAACATCCCAATATGCATCACAAATGCAGTGAGCCAACGGAAGGTCATATTGGACTAGCAATGATCAGGTGACTTGAGGGGCAAGTTGTAGACCTAGGGAGAGGGTGTCAGAGTCCTAGGTCGGATTCTCTTTCCTTTCAAATAAAAGGTTCATTGTCGCGTACACTGTTTAGCTGATGTTATAGCGGGCGCAGCGAAATGCTTATGTTTACTAGCTCCAAAAAATGAAGTAACATGTAAAGCAAGTACACAAATAATCAAAAATGTAACAAGAAAGGGGCCTCCCAGCGGTCTACGGCATGCCGCATTGTTGTGGCGTCACTACAGCCTGTGTCACAACTGGCTCGGGTTAAGCGATCCGGTGCTAAAACGCGTGATTTGGCGGGTCATGTTTCGGAGGACGTGTGACTCGACCTTTGCTTCTCCGGAGTTGCAGCGACAAGATCGTAATTGGATATCAAGAAATTGGGGAGAAAAAGAGTTAAAATTACAAAAATGATCCAATTAACAACTCAAATAGCACTGCAACAGTAATCCAAATGCTATCTGTATGAACACTGAGTGTACAAAACATTAAGAACATCTGCTCTTTCCATGACATAGCTTTCACCAGGTCAGTCTATGATCCCTTATTGATGTCGCTTGTTAATTAAATCCACTTCAAAATTAAATCCACTTCAATCAGTATAGATGAAGGGGAGGAGACCGGTTAAAGAAGGATTTTTAAGCCTTGAGACAACTGAGATATGAATTGTGTATGTGTGCCATTCAGAGGGTGAATGGGCAAGACAAAGTATTTAACTGCATTTGAACAGGGTATGGTTGTAGATTCTAGGCACACCAGTTTGTGACAAGAACTTCAAAGCTGCTGGGTTTTTCACGCTCAACAGTTTCCCATGAGTAGACAGAGATTGTACTGTCTCAATCTGTCTGCCCTGGTCTCTACCAGTGGTGGAAAAAGTACCCAATTGTCATACTTGAGTAAAAGTAAAGATACCTTAATAGAAAATGACTCAAGTAAAAGTGAGAGTCACCCACTAAAATACTACTTGAGTAAAAGTGTAAAAGTATTTGGTTTTATATATACTTAAGTATCAAAAGTAAATTTAAAATAATTTAAAATTCCCTATATTAAGCAAACCAGAAGGCACCATTTTCTTGTTTATTTAATTTACGGATAGCCAGGGGTACACTCCAACACTCAGACATCACTTACAAACGAAGCATGTGTTTAGTGAGTCCGCCAGATCAGAGGCAGTAGGGATGACCAGGGATGTTCTCTTGATAAGTGTGTGAATTAGAATAGTTTCCTGTCCTGCTAAGCATTCAAAATGTAACGAGTACTTTTGGGTGTCAGGGAAAATGTATGAAGTAAAAAGTTCATCATTTTCATTAGGAATGTAGTGAAGTAAAAGTAAAAGTTGTCACAAATATAAATAGTAAAGTACAGATACCCCAAAAAACGACTTAAGTAGTACTTTCAAGTATTCTTTTTACTTAATTACTTTACACCACTGCAAGCTAGGGACTCTGAGACTGAACCCCTCCCTCTTCGACTGGATCCTGGACTTCCTGACCCCCATACATTTCTATATTATTAATTCCATTCCTTTACTTAGATTTGTGTGTATTAGGTAATTGTTGTGAAATTGCTATATTTACCCTGCCTTCATGTACATACAGTTGAAGTCGGAAGTTTACATACACCTTACCCAAATACATTTAAACTCAGTTTTAAACAATTCCTGACATTTAATCCTAGTAAAAATGTCCTGTCTTAGGTCAGTTAGGATCACCACTTTATTTTAAGAATGTAAAATGTCAGAATAATAGTAGAGAGAATTATTTATTTCAGCTTTAATTTCCTTCATCACATTCCCAGTGGGTCAGAAGTTTACATACACTCAATTAGTATTTGGTAGCGTTGCCTTTAAATTGTTTAACTTGGGTCAAACGTTTGGGGTAGCCTTCCACAAGCTTCCCACAATAAGTTGGGTGAATTTTTACATACACTTAGGTTGGAGTCATTAAAACTCATTTTTCAACCACTCCACAAAATTATTGTTAACAAACTATTTACATTTTATTTTTTTAACATTTTAGTCATTAAGCAGACACTCTTATCCAGAGCGACTTACAGTAGTGAATGCATACATTTCATGCATTTTTTTTTTGTACTGCCCCCCCGTGGGAATCGAACCCACAACCTTGGCGTTGCAAACACCATGCTCTACCAACTGAGCCACAGGGAAGACACATATTGCCAAAACATATAGTTTTGGCAAGTCGGTTAGGACATCTACTTTGTGCATGACACAAGTAATTTTTCTAACAATTGTTTACAGTCAGATTATTTCACTTATAATTCACTGTATCACAATTCCAGTGGGTCAGAAGTTTACAAACACTAACAAACAGCTTGGGAAATTCCAGAAAATGATGTCATGCCTTTAGAAGCTTCTGATAAGCTAATTGACATGATTTGAGTCAATTGGAGGTGTACCTGTGGATGTATTTCAAGGCCTACCTTCAAACTTAGTGCTTCTTTGCTTGACATCATGGGAAAATCAAAAGAAATCAGCCAAGACCTCAGAAGGAAAAAAATGTAGACCTCCACAAGTCTGGTTCATCCTTGGGAGCAATTTCCAAATGCCTGAAGGTACCATGTTCATCTGTACAAACAATAGTACGCAAATATAAACACCATGGGACCATGCAGCCATCATACTGCTCAGGAAGGAGATGCGTTCTGTCTCCTAGAGATTAATGTACTTTGATGTGAAAAGTGCAAATCAATCCCAGAACAACAGCAAAGGACCTTGTGAAGATGCTGGAGGAAAAAGGTACAAAAGTATCTATATTATCAGTAAAACGAGTTCTATATTGACATAGCCTGAAAGGCCGCTCAGCAATGAAGAAGCCACTGCTCCAAAACCGCCATAAAAAAGCCAGACTATGGTTTGCAACTGCACATGGGGACAAAGATCGTACTTTTTGGAGAAATGTCCTCTGGTCTGATGAAACAAAAATGTAATTGTTTGGCCATCGTTATGTTTGGAGGAAAAAGGGGGAAGCTTGCAAGCCAAAGAACACCATCCCAACCGTGAAGCATGGTGGTGGCATGCTTTGCTGCAGGAGGGACTGGTGCACTTCACAAAATAGATGGCATCATGAGGTAGGAAAATGATGTGGATATATTGAAGCAACATCTCAAAACATCAGTCAGGAAGTTAAAGCTTGGGTCTTCCAAATGGACAATGACCCCAAGAATACTTCCAAAGATGTGGCAAAATGGCTTAAGGACAACAAAGTCAAGGTATTGGAGTGGTCATCACAAAGCCCTGACCTCAATCCGGTAGAGAATTTGTTGGCAGAACTGAAAAAGTGTGTGCGAGCAAGGAGGCCTACAAACCTGACTCAGTTACACCAGCTCTGTCAGGAGGAAGGAGCCAAAATTCACCCAACTTATTGTGGAAGGCTACCCAAAACCTTTGACCCAAGTTAAACAATTCAAAGGCATTGCTACCAAATACGAATTGAGTGTATGTAAACCTCTCACCCACTGGAAAAGTGATGAAAGAAACAAAATCTGAAATAAATGATTCTCGCTACTATTATTCTGACATTTCACATTCTTAAAATAAAGTGGTAATCCTAACTGACCTAAAACGGGGAATTTTTACTAGCATTAAATGTCAGGAATTGTGAAATATGGAGTTTAAATGTATTTGGCTAAGGTGTATGTAAACTTCCGACTTCAACTGTAGCACCACATTGATCTGGTACTCCCAGTATATAGCTCCACATTGATCTGGTACTCCCTGTAGATAGCTCCACATTGTCTGGTACTGGTACTTCCTGTATATTGCTCCACATTGATCTGGTACTTCCTGTATATACTGTAGCTCCATTATTGGGTATTTTATTATTAGTGTTACTGTTTTATTTATATTTTTAGACTCTGCATTGTTGTGAAGGGCTCTTAAGTAAGCATTTCACTGTTATATTTGGCACATGTGACAAATACAATTTGAATTGATTTTGATTTGCTGATTACAATAGCCACAACAAATAAAATAAAAACGTAACTGTATGCGCTTTTTACTTGGAAAGTTGTCTATTGATCAGCAAAAAGTGACGTTCATCATGAATATGAAAAGTTGATATTTCCAGCTATTCTATCTGTGTATTTACAAGTCTATATTTCCAAAATGCTTTAATATATCCTATCCTATATCCCGCAGACAAGGATGTGTTTTTAGGATGAATATCTGGGAAATATGAGAGAGAGAGAGAGAGAGAGAGAGAGAGAGAGAGAGAGAGAGAGAGAGAGAGAGAGAGAGAGAGAATAACAACAAGAATCTTGACATCCGAAGTATCGTGTTTTGAACTTCGGAGCAGGTCACCTGTTAAGGGAGTCATCTCCGGGGTGTCGATGGAACTTGAGGTTTAGATACCTAAGGAAGAGAAGAACAGGTGTGGTCAGTGCCCGTCGCCTGACCAGAATGGTGAATGGAGAGTCTGTTAGTTGTTTTTGTTTTTCTGACAATGAACACCTCCCTACACATTTTAAAGCTAGGTTAGATAAGGTGTGTGAGGAAGCTGTATTCTTAAGATTGGAGAGAAAAAGATAAGTGCTGCAGTTGTGGTGGAGATCATGATCCAGTTATTGGAGTGTCTTATAAGTCTGTATCAGATCCGGCCGTGATTGGGAGTCCCGTAGGGCGGCGCACAGTTGACCCAGCGTCGTCCGGGTTTTGCCATGGTAGGCCGTCATTCTAAATAATAATTTGTTCTTAACTGACTTGCCTAGTTAAATAAAGGTTACTTTTTTTTATCAAAAAGGGTGAATCTCCTAGGCAACCAAAAGAAGCATGTGACAATGTTGAAGATATGGCCGCAGATTCACCACAGTGAATGTGTGCCAAGCAAGACAACAGGATACTCTGTGTGTTTTAAAAAGGTGGATTTTGTAGCGTTTATTTGTAAATGTTACCAACTGTACGGAATGTATCAAAGAAATTGAAAGACTTTGGACATTGTTGTTGCTGCAATTGAAAAGTATCTGGGACTTCAGGAGTTTACAGCGGAAAATCCGAAGGGGTATTGGCAATGGAAGATGACAGTCTTTAGGCCTATGGATATTTTCCCACCCCCACAATGTTCCTTTTTTGGGATCTTTGATTTCATCCCGCACAGTAGGTGGCGGTAATACACCTTTTGGGGTGTAGTCTGCCAATAAACCAAGAAGAACTGTGGAAATCGGTGGAAATTATGCTTGTTTCTATGTCCATAGATTAAGTGATTAAGGCCAAAAGGATGATCAGTAGGAAAGAGGGTCAAATAAATGAAAACTTCTCAGTGCTGCTGAGGTTTGAGAAGGTTTTGACTGCTACAGATGGGATTCCTTAGTTTCAATGTCCAAGAATTTGTACCATCCAAATGGTGGTGTTTTAAATGCCAAAGAATGGGATATGTAGCTTCTCAATTTAAAGGAAAGAAAATGTGTGCCAAGTGTGGAGGGGAACATGATTACTGTGAATGTGAAAGCTAAATGTTGTAATGGTCGGGGGAACACAGTTCAGCATTTGGTGGATACCAGGTTCTGAGAAGCTAGAGAGGCCCAGAGATCTAGAATCACTCACAATGTCTCTTATGCATATGTAACAGGGCTGGTTATGTTTCCACTTGACACTGCAGAAATGTATATTCAATGTTTATGTATTCCTATTGGTTGGTTGAGTTTACATATCAATAAGGTGTTATGCCATTGGTCATACTTGAAGATAGGGGGAGATCGCCAACGTAAATTCTTCCCAGTCTGATATTGATATAGGTCACGTTCTGAAATACTGTATTCTATTTTCATATTTACAATGTGTATGAGTTCACTATGGACATGTCCTGATCTACACACAATACCCCATAATGTTTAAGTGAAATGATGTTAGTAGAAAATGTTTGAAATTTGTAAAAAATGTAAAGCTGAAATGTCTTGAGTAAATAATTATTCAACCCCTTTGTTATGGCTAGCCTAAGTAAGTTCAGGAGTAAACATGTGCATACCAATTCACACAATAAGTTGCATGAACTCTGTGTTCAATAATAGTCGTTAGCATGATTTTTGAATGACTACCTCATCTCTGTACCCCACACATACAATTATCTATATAAGGTCACTGAATCGAGTAGTGAATTTCAAGCACAGATTCAACCACAAAGACCAAGGAGGTTTTTCAATGCCTCGCAAAGAAGGGCACCGATTGGTAGATGTGTAAAAATGATGTGTGTATATATACTGCTCAAAAAAATAAAGGGAACACTTAAACAACACATCCTAGATCTGAATGAAAGAAATAATTTTATTAAATACTTTTTTCTTTACATAGTTGAATGTGCTGACAACAAAATCACACAAAAATAATCAATGGAAATCCAATTTATCAACCCATGGAGGTCTGGATTTGGAGTCACACTCAAAATTAAAGTGGAAAACCACACTACAGGCTGATCCAACTTTGATGTAATGTCCTTAAAACAAGTCAGAATGAGGCTCAGTAGTGTGTGTGGCCTCCACGTGCCTGTATGACCTCCCTACAACGCCTGGGCATGCTCCTGATGAGGTGGCGGATGGTCTCCTGAGGGATTTCATCCCAGACCTGGACTAAAGCATCCGCTAACTCCTGGACAGTCTGTGGTGCAACGTGGCGTTGGTGGATGGAGCGAGACATGATGTCCCAGATGTGCTCAATTGGATTCAGGTCTGGGGAACGGGCGGGCCAGTCCATAGCATCAATGCCTTCCTCTTGCAGGAACTGCTGACACACTCCAGCCACATGAGGTCTAGCATTGTCTTGCATTAGGAGGAACCCAGGGCCAACCGCACCAGCATATGGTCTCACAAGGGGTCTGAGGATCTCATCTCGGTACCTAATGGCAGTCAGGCTACCTCTGGCGAGCACATGGAGGGCTGTGCGGCCCCCCAAAGAAATGCCACCCCACACCATGACTGACCCACCGCCAAACCGGTCATGCTGGAGGATGTTGCAGGCAGCAGAACGTTCTCCACGGCGTCTCCAGACTCTGTCACGTCTGTCACATGTGCTCAGTGTGAACCTGCTTTCATCTGTGAAGAGCACAGGGCGCCAGTGGCGAATTTGCCAATCTTGGTGTTCTCTGGCAAATGCCAAACGTCCTGCACTGTGTTGGGCTGTAAGCACAACCCCCACTTGTGGACGTCGGGCCCTCATACCACCCTCATGGAGTCTGTTTCTGACCGTTTGAGCAGACACATGCACATTTGTGGCCTGCTGGAGGTCATTTTGCAGGGCTCTGGCAGTGCTTCTCCTGCTCCTCCTTGCACAAAGGCGGAGGTAGCGGTCCTGCTGCTGGGTTGTTGCCCTCCTACGGCCTCCTCCACGTCTCCTGATGTACTGGCCTGTCTCCTGGTAGCACCTCCATGCTCTGGACACTACGCTGACAGACACAGCAAACCTTCTTGCCACAGCTCGCATTGATGTGCCATCCTGGATGAGCTGCACTACCTGAGCCACTTGTGTGGGTTGTAGACTCCGTCTCATGCTACCACTAGAGTGAAAGCACCGCCAGCATTCAAAAGTGACCAAAACATCAGCCAGGAAGCATAGGAACTGAGAAGTGGTCTGTGGTCCCCACCTGCAGAACCACTCCTTTATTGGGGGTGTCTTGCTAATTGCCTATAATTTCCACCTGTTGTCTATTCCATTTGCACAACAGCATGTGACATTTATTGTCAATCAGTGTTGCTTCCTAAGTGGACAGTTTGATTTCACAGAAGTGTGATTGACTTGGAGTTACATTGTGTTGTTTAAGTGTTCCCTTTATTTTTTTGAGCAGTGTATATACGCGTGTGTGTGTGTGTGTGTGTGTGTGTGTGTGTGTGTGTGTGTGTGTGTACGGTACCTGTTAGATATTGGGGGCTTCCTGGGATGTGCTTTTGGATGTTATTGCTGTAAGAGTGAGTTAGCTAGCATGCTCTTATAGGATGTTATTGCTGTAAGAGTGAGTTAGCTAGCATGCGCTAATAGGATGTTATTGCTGTAAGAGTGAGTTAGCTAGCATGCTCTAATTGTAATGGTTTCCATTAGCTCCCTGCTAATTCACAGTTATTTCCCTGCTAACAGACAAATCACACATCTACAGCCAAGTACGATCACATCTGTTACACTGGTGTCGAGACCAGTGTTCTTGTGTTCGCTGGACAGCTGTTACAAATAAATGCAAAGAGTTATGCTTGGGGCAAATATAACACAACACGTCACCGAGCACCACTCTTCATATTTTCAAGCATGGCGGTGGCTCCATCATGTTATGGGTATGCTTGTCATCAGCAAGGACTAGGGAGTTTTTTGGGATAAAAAGAAACGGAATCCAGCTAAGCACAGGCAAAATCCTATGTTGGAGCTCCCTGCTAATTCAGTTATTTCCATGCTAACAAACAAATCACGAATCTACCGCCATTAACATACTGTTGTCCTGCACATCTAATGTTCTTCCTTGTGTCTATCGTCAGGTACTTACATTTATAGTATTTTGTACTATTTTTGTAAGAATAAACTACAGATCAACTGGGATCGCTGGCTGGACAGTCCTTTAAAAACAAAACGTTAGAGAGTTACGATGTACAATCATATCTGTTACACTGGTGTCGAGACCAATATTCTTGTCTTCGCTGGACAGCTGTTACACAGAGGCTGTAAAACAGATCGGTGGCACTACTAGGCGGGCGGATGGAGCTACCATGGCTGCTCCCTTCGTAAGTGGACATACTGTCTGAATTTTTTTTAAATTAATTGAACCTTTATTTAACTAGGCAAGTCAGTTAAGAACAAATTATTATTTACAATGATGGCCAATCCCTAACAACACCGGGCCAATTGTGCACCACCCTATGGAACTCCCAATCACAGCCAGTTGTGATACAGCCTGGAATTGAACCAGGGTCTGTAGTGACCCCTCTAGCACTGAGATGCAGTACCTTAGACAGCTGTGCCACTCGGGAGCCCGAGCACTGGTGCTTCTACAAGGGGGTTGGAAGGGTTTTGGTGAGGGTTTGTTAGTAGGGATTTATTAGTTTCTTTATTTTTCTTATTAGTACAGAATTAGGCAAACCGTTTTATAACGCACACTCCAGCACAGTAGGTGGCGGCATGTACTTTAAACGTTAATTTGTGGACCTCCCTTATACCATAGAAGAAGAATGTTTGTGACGTCACGATAAGCGTCACCATCTCACGGAAGTGCAGTGATGGCCACTCTAGATGAGTAGGACGATAATGTTTGTGTAGCGAAGGAATCAAATAACTAGACATTAACGTTCATAATTAACTTAACAACATCACTGATTGATTTTTTTTTAAACCTTTGCCTACAGCATATTATCTCTGTAAGGCCTGGAAAGAGCTCGCTGAGCTACACCGGGGACGCAGGACAAAATGTCCCTCTTCCAGTCGGCACTTGATTTCCTGGCAGGGCCCGGTGGCACTGGAGGCGCAAGTCGAGACCAAAATGATTTTGTAGGGCAAATTGTGGAGCTTGGTGACATGAAACTGAGAATCAAAAGGGTTATAGCTGAAGGTGAGTTATGTGTCAAGGTTGATAATCCGCATACGTCATATTTACATGACACTAGGCTTGCTAATGTTAGCTAACGTTAACTAGCTAGCAAGCTAGCCATACCGGCTAACTTTAGCTAGCTAGCTATCTGGTTTATTGTTAGCATCCTTTATCAGCTAGCTAGAATATGATTTTAACAAGACATACTAGATATTATAGTATTTTATGTTTTTATTTACGGCCAACTGTTAAGACGGCTTTATTGACATTATAGGCAGGTGTCAACAAATTACATGATGATATACTGTAGCAAGGGTTGTTAATATAAACACGTTAATATAAATACTGGTACTTGAGCTGTGCTGTCCATGTAACAAATAATGATTAGATAACTTTGTTTAGAAATTTGTCATGGATAATATCTATGTACACAAACAGTCTATAATCGAACTACCTAGTACCTACTTACTATTTTCTGCCCTCAGTACACATAACCTGCGTGGGACAGGTTCATGCTTACCCTTGAAACAGACAGCTGACACGTTGAGGAATCTGGGGAGTATTGGAGCAGGAAAAGAGAAAGTGCTTATGTTCCGTTGGTAGTATTACCTCTTCTGACCATCTTCAAAGTAAAGTTGTGCAGTATTGTTCATGTGGAAGTTTACAGAGAGGACCCCTGAGACCTGTAGTGTTTCATGCCATCAAAATGGAGAACCAATTTCCCTTTAATCACACACTTTCTCCTCTCAAGCAATGTTTTCTATTTCCTTATCAAGGATAATATTTGTTCTTGTGATCAGGTGTATTGTAGTGTTGTCAGTTTAAAAGGAGTGTATGGACATCCAACAATTTGATGCAGGCAAGTTACAAAAACGGTAATGAAATGAATAGAAAGGCCTGATGACGAAGACCTTCAGAATTTACAATTAACTAAAACAGGAGCACTGTGTTCTCATCTGATACACTTCCTTTCATTGATTAAACATTAAAGATAGTTGACAATAAAGGATTGTTTTCAGACTGACTTTGAAATGATTGCAGGATCTCTGCACCTCTCTGATTTGGTCCTGATTTAATTAGGACCTTTGCATTGCCATGTCCCCTAGCTGTCATCAATGTCCTTAGGACAAGTAGGACAGATAGTTTTTACTTGTCCAAAAGCTCAAGTCACTTGTAACAATTTTTACATCATTGTATGATGCAAGGAATCACAACAAAAATGCATTACTATCTTGTTTACCATAGAGAATCAGACAGAAATGTTGTTTACACTCCGCTTATTGACTTCTTTGCATATTCAAGCCTCTCAAAATACAGCACTGCCCCTTTAAGGCTCTCATGGAGGATGGTTGGCCTCCCTTGGTAGCCTATAAAATATTGCAAAATTACAACCAAATACTTATATCTTTATTAAATCATTTTCTTTGGTTCAAAACAGACTCTGGGATGACAGATCCAAAATTCATACAACCACTGCATATAAATAAAACATCTGAAATGTTTTATTTATGCATATTATTAGCTCAACAAATGCGCCTATGGCTGTAGGGTCCGTGTGAATGTTCCAAAATGCAATTAGCGGGGGGAAAAAACAACCAAAAGAGCCCCACAAGCACAAGGGATTTCATGCGACAGAGATTAAAATATCTGTTAGAAATGAAAAGAAAAATCAACCCAAAACCACTTGTTTCTTCAATTTGCAGTGTTAAATAACACTGTGAGAAGAATATTTTTTTGTGAACAAATGTTTCATTTTGCTGTTATAATAATGTTTCATTTTGCTGTCTGTTGCAGCTCAAGTCGACTACAAACTCCGCAATGCTCTCTCTGTGGGCTGGCTAGCTTGCACGCAAACATAGCTACACACAATAATACCAAAGATTTTACCGCTGTCAATTTAGGAGTCTACAGTCTCATCATGTCTGACCTGCACATCGATGTGCCTCAGTGGAGTCTGGCTTTCGCATTGGCAGATACAGTGCATTTAGAAAGTATTCAGACCTCTTAACTTTTTCCACATTTTGTTACGTTACAGCCTTACTCTAAAATTGATTCAATTGTTTTTTTCCCCCCTCAATCTACACACAATACCCCATAATGATAAGGCAAAAGCAGGTTCAGATTTTTTTGCTAATTTAGTACACAATAAAAAAAATCTCATTACATTTACATAAGTATTCAGACCCTTTAGCAGTGTTTACAGCCTCGCGTCTTCTTGTGTATGAAGCTACAAGCTTGTCACACCTGTATTTGTGGAGTTTCTCCCATTCTTCTCAAGCTTGGTGAGGTTGTATTGGGATCGTCGCTGCACAGCTATTTTCAGGTCTCTCCAGAGATGTTTGATTGGGTTCAAGTCCAGGCTCTGGCTGGGCCACTCAAGGACATTCAGAGACTTGTCCCGAAGCCACTCCTGCGTTGTCTTGGCTGTGTGCTTAGGGTTGTTGTCCTGTTGGAAGGTGAACATGAGCGCTCAGTGGCAGGTTTTCATCAAGGATCTCTCTGTACTTCACTCTGTTCATCTTTGCCTCGATCCTAACTACTCTCCCAGTCCCTGCCGCTGAAAAACATCCCCACAGCATGATGCTGCCACAACCATGCTTCACCGTAGGGATGGTGCCAGGTTATCTCCAGACGTGATGCTTGGCATTCAGGCCAAAGTGTTCAATCATGGTTTCATCAGACCAGAGAATCTTGTTTCTCATGGTTGGAGAGCCTTTAGGTGCCTTTTGGCAAACTCCACACGGACTGTCATGTGCCTTTTACTAGGAAGTGTGTTCCATCTGGCCTCTCAACCATAAAGCCTTGATTGGTGGAGTGTTGCAGAGATGTTCTTCTGGAAGGTACTTCCATCTCCACAGAGGAACTCTAGACCATCTGGTTCTTGGTCACCTCCCTGACCAAGGCCCTTCTCCTCCGATTGCTCAGTTTAGCCGGGTGGCCAGCTCTAGGATAAGTCTTGGGTGGTTCCAAACTTCTTCCATTTAATAATGGAGGCCACTGTGTTCTTGGGGACCTTCAATGCTGCAGACTTTTGTCGATCTGTTTCTCGACACAATCCTGTCTTGGAGCTCTACGGACAATTCCTTCGACCTCATGGCTTGGTTTTTGCTCTGACATCCACTGTCAACTGTGGGACCTTATATAGACAGGTGTGTGCCTTTCCAAATCATGTCCAAACAATTGAATTTCCCAAATGACTCAAATGTGGACAGTATGCACCTGAGCTCAATTTCAAGTCTCATAGCAAAGGGTCTGAATACTTATGTAAATAAGGTATTTCTGTTTTTTTTTAATTGCATAAAAAAAAACTCTTCGATTTGTCATTGTGTGTAGATTGATTAAGAAAAAATACATTCAATCCATTTTAGAATAAGGCTGTAACGCAAGAGAATGTGGAAAAAGTCAAGGGGTCTGAATACTTTCCGAATGCACTTTATACTTTTGATGAGATGGAAAACTTAGCAAAGTCAATGCCCGCTCTGTGTATTCTGGGTAATTCTTGGACAAGGAGTGAATGTGAGTCTACTGGGTGCTAGCTCAAAAACCCAACATTAGCACCAATTTCCTAAAAAAATAAAAAGTATTGTCCCAGACAAGCATTAATGTCAAACACGAACTTCTTTAGGAAAACAGCCGTAATATTGTGACCAAACATCATTATGTTGTCATCTCGATTCACATGTATTTATTTCCCAAGTTATAGCACACAATATTTTTACATACAGCAGGTTTTTAAAGGACCATAGAGTTTGGTCTGCTTCGTGTTTTCATTTTTACCATGGAATAAATATTGTAATACTGGTATCGTCCCGGCCCAAGTAACGATGCTGGTGTCGTCCCGGCCCTAGTAACGATGCTGGTGTCGTCCCGGCCCTAGTAACGATGCTGGTGTCGTCCAGGCCCTAGTAACGATGCTGGTGTCGTCCCGGCCCTAGTAACGATGCTGGTGTCGTCCCGGCCCAAGTAACGAAGCTGGTGTCGTCCCGGCCCTAGTAACGATGCTGGTGTTGTCCCGGCCCAAGTAAACATGCTCTATAGACCGGGGCCCACTAACAACTATTTGCGGCATGTCTAACACGAACGCTCGCTCTCTCTTTCTCTTTCCTTTTCTCTCTCTTGCTCGTTCTCTCTCTCTCTACCTTATTACACTAGCCTTTTGACACCTGAGTTGGGAGTGTCTCCAGTCTACAGCCCTCCAACCTTTGTCCCTCTGTCCTGGCTAACAGGTTTGCTGTAGCAGATAGGGCCTACACACTGGCTTGTGGAAGCAGGAGAGTGTTGGCGTTTGAGCAGGGCTTTATTTGATTACTGAGATAGCAGGGCCGTAACATACCTCAGGCATGGAATGTCAATGGCGTTGTGCCAGAAACAGGGCACCTTTACATTCTTGTCCAATAAAGAGTGAGGAGGCCCTGCCTGCAGTGTTTCATGTTTCACATAGAACAGACTGCTCTCTAATTTCAGCGGCCTCTGTTTGTCGTTAAGGAATTGGAGCAAATCCTCATTGACTTGAAGGGCGTATGCAAAATGAATAGTGAATTAGTATTCACTTGAGATGCCTGCCCAGTGCACACAGAGGTATCCTACATGTTAGGTGTTTAGCAAGTACAACAAATAATGAGAAAAATGTCTTTGAACACAATTCTAATACTCCCCAAATGCAGGCACAATGTTGGAATGTGCAGATCTGCTCTGAGAAACATTCGAGCTGAGTGGTGGTCTTGTTTGAGCAGACTGCAGAGAGCACACCTTTTTTAATTTGAAGGTTAACTTGCAACAGAATTGTTACAAATGAGTCATCAGACCGTGTGTTGTCTATTCTTGAAAACTACAGCAAAACTGATGCTGCAATAACGTTGTCTGTGAAAAAGAGAACTACTCTGTTGACACAAGACGGAACGTCTTGCAACGTCAATGATTTTAGCAGCAACAGTAGTTGCTGCAAAAAAAAAAAAGCTCCCTGGAATATGGGTGTGGTCTCCAGATTAGTGTTCAGTAGTCCACCTCTGTTTCAATGAGATAATTCTAAAGCATTATTTGTCCGTTATGACAATGTAGTGAAGTGCAATAGGTGGAGGAAACCTTCTTATGTTGACTTCTGACAGCAATCACTATAAGATATAATGTCTCTTAAGTGAAAGGTATTCGCATTAACAACACCAGCGCCCATGCTCATAAAGCATCTCAAAGTGGGAGTGCTGACCTAGGGTCAGTTTGGTGTTTTATACCATAATGTATAACATTACCTGGACGGGGGGGAACCTGATCCTAGATCAGCACTGCTACTCCAAGACACTTTATGAGTACAGGCCCTGATTGGCACTACGGCAGGTAGTACAAATCAGCACTGGGTGTGAAATAGCACTGAAGCGAGCTATTGTTGTGCTTGCTTTCTCATCCGGGCCATTGATCCCTCGTTGTCTTTGCCTCTGCAGGTGGTTTTGCATTTGTGTATGAAGCCCAGGACATAGGCAGCAGTAAAGACTATGCTCTCAAGGTAAGCGTTTTGATTTCCTTCACACACATTATCCCTTTCTGCACACACCTTGCTAACGAATGCTAGTTCAGACAGACGTCACATATAGTGCCCTATTCCTTTATATAGTGCCCTATTCCTTTATATAGTGCCCTATTCCTTTATATAGTGCCCTATTCCTTTATATAGTGCCCTATTCCTTTATATAGTGCCCTATTCCTTTATATAGTGCCCTATTCCTTTATATAGTGCCCTATTCCTTTATATAGTGCCCTATTCCTTTATATAGTGCCCTATTCCCTTATATAGTGCCCTATTCCTTTATATAGTGCCCTATTCCTTTATATAGTGCCCTATTCCTTTATATAGTGCCCTATTCCTTTATATAGTGCCCTATTCCTTTATATAGTGCCCTATTCCTTTATATAGTGCCCTATTCCCTTATATAGTGCCCTATTCCTTTATATAGTGCCCTATTCCTTTATATAGTGCCCTATTCCTTTATATAGTGCCCTATTCCTTTATATAGTGCCCTATTCCCTTATATAGTGCACTACGTTTGACCAGCTCCAATAGCATGCCATTTGGGACGCATACATTGTTCTGTATTTGTTAAATGGTTAAGTGTGTGTGTGTGCACACAGAGGCTCCTGTCCCACGAGGAGGAGAAGAACAAAGAAATCATCCAGGAGGTCTGCTTCATGGTATCTTTTTGAGTGGTTTATGCTCATTGAACGTCAAACACTGAACCTTCCTCCTAGATAACATCCTTTAGTCAAGGAACACCTCATGTGTCTGACGTCATAATCATTTTTGATAAAATAGACCAATCTGAATAAAGTAGACAATATTCTTTAACAATTCTAGTGTAGGAGTCAAATGGCAATAGGGATTTGGCACCTCGTACATCCACATTCATGACCCTAACCTCTGACCCTAACATTATTAAAACAGCCTAATTCACTAAAACTTTATTTCCATTGGCATTTAGGGTTGAATGTGGCCTGGATTTTCCAGGCCGTATCACAACCGGCCGTGATTGGGAGTCCCATAAGGCGGCGCACAATTGGCTCAGCGTCGTCCGGTTTCGGGTTTGCCCGGGGTAGGCCGTCATTGTAAATAAGAATTAGTTCTTAACTTACTTGCCTAGTTTAAATAAAGGTTAAATTAAAATTAAAAAAATTAAAAAATGTAAAGCACTAATGGAAACTGGGCTTAAGAAACAACCCAGTTTGATATACAGACAATCAGTTATTTTTCTTTGACCTGAGTGTTGTATAGAAAAAGCTCTCTGGTCACCCCAACGTGGTGCAGTTCAGCTCTGCAGCGTCCATTGCCAAGGAGGAGTCGGACACGGGCCAGGCTGAGTTCCTCATTCTCACAGAGCTCTGTAAAGGTACTGTAGACTCCACTTTATCCGCTTTGGGGCCGGGCCCCCTCTGTGTGGGGGCCGGGCCCCCTCTGTGGCACACAGTGAAGTCATAAAGCTGTTGGAGTACTTCAAGTGGAATATAAATCCCACCTAAGCTACGTCCGCACTACGTTTTGCTGTGCGCAGCGCTGAGGGCTGAAATCGAAGCCTAACATTTTCTCTTCCTCCTTGAACGTAATGTGGATGTAGAGACATCTTCTAGAGGAGGCCTATTTTGGAGTGGTATATTCACAACCCTGTAATACAGTTTATACTTCTGTGAATATGCCTGATTTTATCAAGCAAATGTATGCGCTGTAGTCTTCTACTAATTAGCAATACCTTTATGGCTGGTTTCCCATGCACAGATTGACCCTAGTTCGGAACTAAAAAGCATTCTCAATAGAGGCTAAGATTCTCCATTGAAAAATATGTTTTGTCCAGGACTAAACTTAATCTGTATCAGGGAAACTGCCTCATAATGTTTAGCCAGTGATTTTAGCAATTGCTTTGACTAGTACTCTTCATGTTGCTGATCAGGCACTTCCTGTCTGCCTCCCTCAGGTCAACTGGTGGACTTCATCAAGCGGGTGGAGCAGAAGGGACCCATGTCATGTGACACAGTGCTGAAGATCTTCTACCAGTCGTGTCGCGCCGTGCAGCACATGCACAAACAGAAGCCTCCTATCATCCACCGGGATCTTAAGGTGAGCAGTTAAAAGCCCAACTCGCCCTCATAATTTCCCCAAGGTACAGCTCTAGGATCAGTGTCCCTTTCCCAATCCTAACCTTAACCGTTAGTGGGGGAAATGCAAAACTGACCCAAGATCAGCATATTTGCTGCAACATCACCCTACTTCCCCTCTCAACTCCTGCCATGGCCAATACCTCTTCCTCCTTTACCACACCATACTATACCTGCTACCATCTGTATGCTATCTAGACATAACCATTCTCTTCCGGTAAGACTTCCCTCCCTGCTCTGCCACACTTAACTTTCAGCCACTTGTTTGTCAGATGTTTTTTTATTTGATCAGTGACAAAATACCCTGGTGATGTGCTTGCTACAGAGTGCTGATGTAGGCCTCTGTGTTCTCTGGAACCCCTCCACCCCTCGCCTGGCCCTCACACTCTGTTTCCTGACTTTCTAGCGGACTCAGGGATTGTTTAAGTGTTTTTGGAATGGCAACTGAGAACCAGGTCAAACCAGAGGCTATGCGTTTTGTGAATGGGTCGACAAATGTTTGAGGAGCGGAGTTGCCTCTGCAATATTTTCATGTGGCCTGCTGTTTGGCGGTACTCAAGTCTTTGATTTGACACTGAGATGCACCCTGCTTCTAAAGCGGCGTTAAGATAAATCACCCTGCTTCTAAAGCGGCGTTAAAATAAATCACCCTGCTTCTAAAGCGGCGTTAAGATAAATCACCCTGCTTCTAAAGCGGCGTTAAGATAAATCACCCTGCTTCTAAAGCGGCGTTAAAATAAATCACCCTGCTTGGAAAGCGCCCTAGAAAATAAATCACCCTGCTTGGAAAGCGCCCTAGAAAATAAATCACCCTGCTTGGAAAGCGCCCTAGAAAATAAATCACCCTGCTTCGAAAGCGCCCTAGAAATTAAATCACCCTGCTTGGAAAGCGCCCTAGAAAATAAATCGCCCTGCTTCGAAAGCGCCCTAGAAAATAAATCGCCCTGCTTCGAAAGCGGCGTTAAAATAAATCACCCCTCTTCTAAAACACCCTAGAAAATAAATCAACCTGCTTGGAATGCGCCCTAGAAAATAAATCGCCCTGCTTGGAAAGCGCCCTAGAAAATAAATCGCCCTAGAAAATAAATCGCCCTAGAAAATAAATCACCCTGCTTGGAAAGCGCCCTAGAAAATAAATCACCCTGCTTCGAAAGCGCCCTAGAAAATAAATCGCCCTGCTTGGAAAGCGCCCTAGAAAATAAATCACCCTGCTTCTAAAGCGGCGTTAAAATAAATCGCCCTGCTTCTAAAGCGACGTTAAAATAAATCGCCCTGCTTACATTTTATTTTACATTTTAGTCATTTATCAGACGCTCTTATCCAGAGCGACTTACAGTAGTGAATGCATACATTCCAGACATTTTCATTTCATGCAATTTTTTTGTTGTTGTACTGCTTCTAAAGCGCCCTAGAAAATAAATCGCCCTGCTTCTAAAGCGGCGTTAAAATAAATCACCCTGCTTCTAAAGCGGCGTTAAAATAAATCACCCTGCTTCTAAAGCGGCGTTAAAATAAATCACCCTGCTTCTAAAGCGGCGTTAAAATAAATCGCCCTGCTTCTAAAGCGGCGTTAAAATAAATCGCCCGGCTTACATTTTATTTTACATTTTAGTCATTTATCAGACGCTCTTATCCAGAGCGACTTACAGTAGTGAATGCATACATTCCAGACATTTTCATTTCATGGCAAATTTTTTTTGTACTGCTTCTAAAGCGCCCTAGAAAATAAATCGCCCTGCTTCTAAAGCGACGTTAAAATAAATCGCCCTGCTTCTAAAGCGACGTTAAAATAAATCGCCCTGCTTCTAAAGCGACGTTAAAATAAATCGCCCTGCTTCTAAAGCGGCGTTAAAATAAATCACCCTGCTTCTAAAGCGACGTTAAAATAAATCGCCCTGCTTCTAAAGCGCCCTAGAAAATAAATCGCCCTGCTTCTAAAGCGACGTTAAAATAAATCGCCCTGCTTCTAAAGCGACGTTAAAATAAATCACCCCTCTTCTAAAGCGCCGTAGAAAATAAAGGTGTTGCTGCCTCTTGTCCTTGCTTATTGATGTTTATCAAAATCACCTTGATTCGCCAAATACATTTACGTCTTACAGGAATTTGATCTGGTGAAATAGTGCTGACATCGCCTTACAACAAACAAAATTCCCAGACCGAATATAGAAAAACAAATGTACACACAAACTGCAATCGCGTAATGAGCCACTGTCCTTTTTTGTCTGCCTCCTCCAGATTGAGAACTTGCTGATCAGTCACCAAGGCACCATCAAGCTGTGTGACTTTGGCAGTTCCACCACAATAGCCCACTACCCTGACTACAGCTGGTCTGCCCAGAAGAGGTCCATGGTGGAGGATGAGGTGATTTTGGAAACCCCTGTCTGTGACCATGTTCTAGTACTCTTTCCACTATCGCTGCTGAAGACTCCCAGGGGAGAGGAGGCCTAATCCTGGACTATAAATCTACTTGAATGGATCATTTCCTTAAATACTTCTTAGTCCAGAATTAGGCTTAATTAGTGTCTGGGGAAACCATCCCCTATTGATATAATTACACAAAATTATACTTTGTTCCTGCACCAACGTTGGTTAATCAAATCAGAACACACTGGCTTTCCTCAAACCCTGTAATGCCAGTCTATTTTCCTCCAGTTTAATGGTGCTCTACAGGAAACTAGCATGGATACAGAAAGCTAATTATTGGCTAGAAGAATCACTCATGCATAAGATTTTCTTGGAAACAGGCTGTTAATCCCCACAATTTCCTGGGAAAAGTAAAAGGTTAGATGTTTTCTGGATTTGAATGTGAGGAAGATGGCTAAACCTTAGAAATAGAATGCCTAGGACTTGGAACCTTCAGTAGGTAAACTCATGGGTGCACTGAAAATGGCTGCCAGACGACCCATTATGGCATCATTGACTTAAATGGGGAGGCCCGTTCTGCTCATTCTAGTTCTGTGAGCTACTGGTAAACTAAAGTGACCACCTTCCACTGTACCCAGATCACCAGAAACACTACTCCGGCCTACAGGACACCTGAGATGATTGACCTGTACTCCAACTTCCCCATTAACGAGAAGCAGGACATCTGGGTAAGTCTTGTGATAGCAACGTTATTTAGTCTGTCTATTTTTTATTTTGTTTTGGTTTCGTTTGCTGCTGTATTGGTTGCTATGTCACCTGCTACGGTGAGCCCTTTGTGCCCTGGTCAAAAGTAGTGCACTATAAAGGGAATAGGGTGTTATTATTATTATTATTATTATTATTTTTAATTGTCCCTTTAAACCACATCTCTATAGCCTGTTGATCATTTTTCTGTGTGTGGTGTGTGTCTCTGTCTCTCTCTCTCTCCAGGCATTGGGTTGTATCCTCTACTTGTTGTGTTTTAAGCAGCACCCCTTCGAGGAGGGCGCTAAGCTGCAGATAGTCAACGGGAAGTATGCCATCCCCCAGAATGACATCAAGTACACTGTTTACCACGAGCTCATCAGTAAGGAACCTCTGTACATTCATCAGATCAGGGCTCTGAAATTGGTGGTTGTCTTAGTAAATGCCGCCTGTGGTTGTAAAAATAAATGAATAGTTGAATATCTGATTTAAAAATAGAGTCCATGTACCCAGCAGTCCATCTAGGTCTAGTTGCTGTTTTTGCCAGGAACGACTAGTATTTAAAAGACGAGTAACAAAACGCACACTGAAAAAATATGGTCGACCGACTTTGAGATTATGACGTGAGATCTGCCAGAAGAGGACTGGCCAGCCCTCGGAGCCTGGTTCCTCTCTAGGTTCCTTCCTGGATTTCTACCTCTGGGCCTGGTTTCTTCCTTGGTTCCTGCCTCTGGCCGCTCCTCCGTGCCTGTTTCTTCTATGTTTTTTCCTGGGTTCCTGCCTCTGGTCACCCCTTGGAGCCTGGTTCCTCTCTAGGTTTCTTCCTGGGTTCCTGCCTCTGGCCACCCCCCGGAGCCTGGTTCCTCTCTAGGTTTCTTCCTAGGTTCTGGCCTTCTAGATTTTTTTTCTAGCCACTGTGCTTCTTTTTTACATTTTAGTCATTTAGCAGACGCTCTTATCCAGAGCGACTTACAGTAGTGAATGCATACATTTCATTTCATACATTATTTTTTTTCTGTGCTGGCCCCCCGTGGGAATCGAACCCACAACCCTGGCGTTGCAAACACCATGCTCTACCAACTGAGCTACAGGGATGCCACTGCATTGCTTGATGTTCGGGTTTTAGGCTGGTTATCTGTTAAGCCCTTTGTGACAATTGCTGATGTAAAAAGGGCTTTAAAATGTGCTAAGAGGTTCTGTTTGGGCCATTCCTCTCCTCTTCTCAGGATCCATGCTGAAGATCAACCCAGAGGAGAGGCTGTCCATCACGGAGCTGGTCAACCAACTGCAGGAGATCGCTGCGGCGCGCAATGTCAACCCCAAGTCTCCCATCACAGAGGTAACCGACTGACCTTCAACCCCCTGACCCTTGACCTCTGAACCCCTTCTGCTTGTCTGACCTTACTAGCATTGCAACCCAACTCCCTCATGTCTCCTTTCTAGAGCCTTTTGCATGAGGGGTCTTGACATAGACTATTACTACCAAATACCAAATGAACGTCACAGGATGCGTAATGATGTCAGCCAAACACCCCATGTTGCCAGTTAAAAAGAAAAATCTGTTTTGTTGCTCACACAATGACCTACTTATTTCTCAGTTTGGGGCATTGTCCTAGCATTAGCTGTATCAGACTGTCTGTGGAGAGGGGTGAGTAGTTGTGGGGTGTCTATCTTCCGTTCTGAGAGAGGAGGATATATTCTTGGTTGGCTACTCAGGGTAATGCCCCCTGCTTAAGGTCACACGATAGGTCAGGTCACCTTTCCCTCCTTGTGTGACCATGAGGTTTAGAGATTCCCTCCCCCTTGTTCTTGGACCTAACTCCTCCAGGTTTGGTATAACCAGTGTATTGTTAAAGCTTCCACCTTAAACATCTGCAAACGTTGATGAGTTAGGACCAAGGGCTATGTAGGAAATTGAATTGGGACTGTGTAGCCCAGTCCCCCCCCCCCCCCCCCCGACTCCTTTACGGCAAACAAGTCAGTTTCTTGGGGTACAAAGGGAGTCAGTTCTCCAGTAGTGCCACCAACTCTCTGAAGAGCTATTGAGAGAGTGCCTGCTCCCCTCCCTGCTTCTGCCTCAACCCCCTCCACCTGCCCCTGCCACCATCAGTCACAAAGGAGTGTCTCATCCCAGCCATATTCACACACTACAGGCGTTTCAGTCTTAATGGAAAGTGATGTCACGTGATGGAGAGAGAACGACACAAAGGAGAGGAGGGAGAGGGAGAGAGCAATACTTGGCCTACTGTGGGACTTGGCATGTTGTGGGGACGGTATACTTGGCATGTTGTGGGAACAGTATACTTGGCCTACTGTGGGACTTGGCCTACTGTGGGACTGGGCATGTTGTGGGAACCATATGCTTGGCCTACTGTGGGACTTGGCAAGTTGTGGGAACCCAATACTTGGCATGTTGTGGGAACTGTATTCTTGGCCTACTGTGGGACTTGGCCTACTGTGGGACTTGGCCTACTGTGGGACTTGGCATGTTGTGGGAACCCAATACTTGGCCTACTGTGGGACTTGGCATGTTGTGGGAACCCAATACTTGGCCTACTGTGGGACTTGGCATGTTGTAGGAACCCAATACTTGTCCTACTGTGGGACTTGTTCTACTGTGGGACTTGGCCTACTGTGGGACTTTGCCTACTGTGGGACTTGGCATGTTGTAGGAACCATATGCTTGGCCTACTGTGGGACTTGACATGTTGTGGGAACCCAATACTTGGCATGTTGTGGGAACAGTATACTTGGCCTACTGTGGCACTTGGCCTACTGTGGGACTGGGCATGTTGTGGGAACCATATGCTTGGCCTACTGTGGGACTTGGCATGTTGTGGGAACCCAATACTTGGCATGTTGTGGGAACTGTATACTTGGCCTACTGTGGGACTTGGCCTACTGTGGGACTTGGCCTACTGTGGGACTTGGCATGTTGTGGGAACCCAATACTTGGCCTACTGTGGGACTTGGCATGTTGTAGGAACCCAATACTTGTCCTACTGTGGGACTTGTCCTACTGTGGGACTTGTCCTACTGTGGGACTTGTCCTACTGTGGGACTTTGCCTACTGTGGGACTTGGCATGTTGTAGGAACCATATGCTTGGCCTACTGTGGGACTTGACATGTTGTGGGAACCCAATACTTGGCATGTTGTGGGAACAGTATACTTGGCCTACTGTGGGACTTGGCCTACTGTGGGACTGGGCATGTTGTGGGAACCATATGCTTGGACTACTGTGGGACTTGGCATGTTGTGGGAACCCAATACTTGGCATGTTGTGGGAACTGTATACTTGGCCTACTGTGGGACTTGGCCTACTGTGGGACTTGGCCTACTGTGGGACTTGGCCTACTGTGGGACTTGGCATGTTGTGGGAACCCAATACTTGGCCTACTGTGGGACTTGGCATGTTGTAGGAACCCAATACTTGTCCTACTGTGGGACTTGGCCTACTGTGGGACTTTGCCTACTGTGGGACTTGGCATGTTGTAGGAACCATATGCTTGGCCTACTGTGGGACTTGACATGTTGTGGGAAGCCAATACTTGTCCTACTGTGGGACTTGGCCTACTGTGGGACTGGGCATGTTGTGGGAACCCAATACTTGTCCTACTGTGGGACTTGGCCTACTGTGGGACTGGGCATGTTGTGGGAACCGTATACTTGGCCTACTGTGGGACTTGGCATGTTGTGGGAACCCAATACTTGTCCTACTGTGGGACTTGGCCTACTGTGGGACTGGGCATGTTGTGGGAACCGTATACTTGGCCTACTGTGGGACTTGGCATGTTGTGGGAACCCAATACTTGGCATGTTGTGGGAACTGTATACTTGGCCTACTGTGGGACTTGGCATGTTGTGGGAACCGTATGCTTGGCCTACTGTGGGACTTGGCATGTTGTGGGAACCGTATGCTTGGCCTACTGTGGGACTTGGCATGTTGTGGGAACCCAATACTTGTCCTACTGTGGGACTTGGCCTACTGTGGGACTGGGCATGTTGTGGGAACCGTATGCTTGGCCTACTGTGGGACTTGGCATACTGTGGGACTTGGCATGTTGTGGGAACCCAATACTTGGCCTACTGTGGGACTTGGCATGTTGTGGGAACCGTATGCTTGGCAAACCGTATGCTTGGCAAACTGTGGGACTTGGCAAACTGTGGGACTTGGCAAACTGTGGGACTTGGCAAACTGTGGGACTTGGCAAACTGTGGGACTTGGGGTGTTGTGGGAACCCAATACTTGTCCTACTGTGGGACTGGGCATGTTGTGGGAACCATATGCTTGGCCTACTGTGGGACTTGGCCTACTGTGGGACTTGGCCTACTGTGGGACTGGGCATGTTGTGGGAACCATATGCTCGGCCTACTGTGGGACTTGGCCTACTGTGGGACTTGGCCTACTGTGGGACTTGGCATGTTGTGGGAACCGTATGCTTGGCCTACTGTGGGACTTGGCCTACTGTGGGACTTGGCATGTTGTGGGAACCATATGCTTGGCCTACTGTGGGACTTGGCATGTTGTGAAATTGATAGGGGGTGGTGTAAGACTTAGGTTGACCTTTTTTCTTGGAACGGTTGGCATGGCAGGGATGGACTTCTATTGTTTGGAAGTAAATGGGGAGTGTTAATAGTTTACTAGTGGTAAAAGCGTCACGGTCATAAGGCTAATCTTTTGCTGTTGGTGAGCAGCGCCGTCTTCAGCAGTAGTATCAGCAGCAGTAGTATCAGCAGCAGTAGTAGTAGTAGTAGCAGTAGTGGTAGCAGCAGCAGCAGTAGTAGCAGCAGTAGTAGCAGTAGTAGCAGCAGTAGCAGCAGCAGTAGCAGCAGCAGCAGCAGCAGCAGCAGCAGCAGCAGCAGCAGCAGCAGCAGTAGCAGCAGCAGCTGTAGCAGCAGCAGCTGTAGCAGCAGCAGCTGTAGCAGCAGCAGTAGTAGCAGCAGCAGTAGTAGCAGCAGCAGTAGTAGCAGCAGCAGTAGTAGCAGCAGCAGTAGTAGAAGCGGTGGTGGTAGAGGAGGTGGTGGTGGTAGTAGCAGAGTTAGAGGTGGTGCTGGCGGTAGTGGAGGTGGTGCTGGCGGTAGTGGAGGTGGTGCTGGCGGTGGTGGAGGTGGTGCTGGCGGTGGTGGAGGTGGTGCTGGCGGTGGTGGTAGTAGTGGTGGCGGTGGTGGTACTAGTGGTGGTGCTGGCGGCGGTAGTGGTGGCGGTAGTAGTGGTGGTGGTAGTAGTGGCGGTGGTGGCGGCGGTAGTGGTGGCGGCGGTGGTGGTGGCGGCGGTAGTAGTAGTGGTGGTAGTAGTGGTGGCGGCGGTAGTGGTGGCGGCGGTAGTGGTGGTGGCGGTGGTGGCGGCGGCGGTGGTAGTAGTGGCGGCGGTAGTAGTGGTGGTGGCGGCGGTAGTAGTAGTAGTGGTGGCGGCGGTAGTAGTAGTAGTGGTGGCGGCGGTAGTCGTGGCGGCGGCAGTAGTAGTAGTGGTGGTGGCGGCGGCAGTAGTAGTAGTGGCGGTAGTAGTAGTAGTGGAGGCGGTAGTAGTAGTAGTGGCGGCGGTAGTAGTAGTAGTGGCGGTAGTGACGGTGGTAGTTGTAGTGGTGGTAGTTGTAGTAGTGGCTGTGGTGGTGGTAGTAGTGGCTGTGGTGGTAGTAGTAGTGGCAGTATTAGTGGTGGTGGTGGTGGTGGTGGTAGTAGTAGTGGCGGTAGTAATAGTGGCGGTGGTGGTAGTAGTGGCTGTGGTGGTGGTAGTAGTATTAGTAGTAGTAGTAGTAGTGGCAGTATAAGTAGTAGTGGCGGTGGTGGTGGTGGTGGTAGTAGTAGTGGCGGTAGTAATAGTGGCGGTAGTGGCGGTAGTGGTGGTGGCGGCGGTAGTAGTATTAGTGGCTGCGGTAGTAGTATTAGTGGTGGTAGTAGTATTAGTGGCGGTAGTAGTATTAGTGGCGGTAGTAGTAGTTGCGGTAGTAGTAGTAGTAGTAGTAGTAGTAGTAGTAGCGGCGGTAGTAGTGACAGTAGTTGTTGTGGCGGTAGTAGTAGTAGTAGTAGTAGTAGTAGTAGTGACGGTGGTAGTTGTAGTAGTGACGGTGGTAGTTGTAGTAGTGACGGTGGTAGTTGTAGTAGTGACGGTGGTAGTTGTAGTAGTGACGGTGGTAGTTGTAGTAGTGACGGTGGTAGTTGTAGTAGTGACGGTGGTAGTTGTGGTGGTGGTGGTAGTAGTGGCTGTGGTGGTGGTAGTTGTGGTGGTGGTGGTAGTAGTGGCTGTGGTGGTGGTAGTAGTAGTAGTGGCAGTATAAGTGGTGGTGGTAGTGGCGGTAGTAATAGTAGTGGTGGTGGTGGCGGCGGTAGTAGTATTAGTGGCGGCGGTAGTAGTATTAGTGGCGGCGGTAGTAGTATTAGTGGCGGCGGTAGTAGTATTAGTGGCGGCGGTGGTAGTTGTGGTGGTGGTAGTAGTGGCTGTGGTGGTGGTAGTAGTGGCTGTGGTGGTGGTAGTGGTGGTGGAGGTAGTAGTAGTGGCAGCAGTAGTAGTGGCTGTGGTGGTGGTAGTAGTAGTAGTGGCAGTATAAGTGGTGGTGGTAGTGGCGGTAGTAATAGTAGTGGTGGTGGTGGCGGCGGTAGTAGTATTAGTGGCGGCGGTAGTAGTATTAGTGGCGGCGGTAGTAGTATTAGTGGCGGCGGTAGTAGTATTAGTGGCGGCGGTAGTAGTTGTGGTGGCGGTAGTAGTGGCTGTGGTGGTGGTAGTGGTGGTGGAGGTAGTAGTAGTGGCAGCAGTAGTAGTGGCGGTGGTAGTAGTAGTAGTTGTGGCGGCGGTAGTAGTAGTAGTAGTAGTTGTGGCGGCGGTAGTAGTAGTAGTTGTGGCGGCGGTAGTAGTAGTTGTGGCGGCGGTAGTAGTAGTTGTGGCGGCGGTAGTAGTAGTTGTGGCGGCGGTAGTAGTAGTTGTGGCGGCGGTAGTAGTAGTTGTGGCGGCGGTAGTAGTAGTTGTGGCGGCGGTAGTAGTAGTAGTAGTTGTGGCGGCGGTAGTAGTAGTAGTAGTTGTGGCGGCGGTAGTAGTAGTAGTAGTTGTGGCGGCGGTAGTAGTAGTAGTAGTTGTGGCGGCGGTAGTAGTAGTAGTAGTTGTGGCGGCGGTAGTAGTAGTAGTGGCGGCGGTAGTAGTAGTAGTAGTGGCGGCGGTAGTAGTAGTAGTAGTTGTGGCGGCGGTAGTAGTAGTAGTTGTGGCGGCGGTAGTAGTAGTTGTGGCGGCGGTAGTTGTGGCGGCGGTAGTAGTAGTTGTGGCGGCGGTAGTATTAGTAGTTGTGGCGGCGGTAGTAGTAGTAGTAGTGGCGGCGGCGGTAGTAGTAGTAGTGGCGGCGGCGGTAGTAGTAGTAGTGGCGGCGGTAGTAGTAGTTGTGGCGGCGGTAGTAGTAGTAGTTGTGGCGGCGGCGGCGGTAGTAGTTGTGGCGGCGGCGGTAGTAGTAGTAGTTGTGGCGGCGGTAGTAGTAGTTGTGGCGGCGGTAGTTGTAGTGGTGGTAGTTGTAGTGGTGGTGGTGGCGGTAGCAGTTGTGGCGGTAGTAGTAGTAGTGGTGGTGGTGGTGGTGGCGGCGGTAGTAATAGTAGAGGCGGTAGTAGTAGTAGTGGCGGCGGTGGTAGTAGTAGTAGTAGAGGTAGTGGTGGTAGTGGCGGTAGTGGTGGTGGCGGTAGTAGTGGTGGTGGTGGCGGTGGTGGCGGTAGTGGTGGTGGTGGCGGTAGTAGTGGTGGCGGTAGTGGTGGTGGTGGTGGCGGTAGTAGTGGTGGTGGTGGTGGTGGCGGTGGTGGTGGTGGTGGTGGTGGTGGTGGCGGTAGTAGTGGTGGTGGTGGCGGTAGTAGTGGTGGTGGTGGCGGTATTGGCCGTAGTGGCGGTATTGGCCGTAGTGGCGGTATTGGCCGTAGTGGCGGTAGTAGTAGTAGTAGTAGTGGTGGCGGCGGTAGTAGTAGTAGTGGTGGCGGCGGTAGTAGTAGTAGTAGTAGTGGCGGCGGTGGTAGTAGTAGTAGTAGTAGTAGTGGTAGTAGTAGTGGTGGTGGTAGTAGTAGTGGCGGTGGTAGTAGTAGTGGCGGTGGTAGTAGTAGTAGTAGTAGTGGTGGTGGTGGTAGTAGTAGTGGCGGTAGCAGTAGTGGCGGTGGTAGTAGTAGTGGCGGTAGCAGTAGTGGCGGTGGTAGTAGTGGCGGTGGTGGTGGTGGTAGTGGTGGTGGTGGTAGTAGTAGTAGTGGTGGCAGTGGTAGTAGTAGTAGTAGTAGTAGTGGCGGTAGTAGTAGTAGTAGTAGTAGTGGCGGTAGTAGTAGTAGTAGTAGTAGTGGCGGTAGTAGTAGTAGTGGCGGTAGTAGTAGTGGTAGTAGTAGTAGTGGCGGTAGTAGTAGTAGTAGTAGTAGTGGCGGTAGTAGTAGTAGTGGCGGTAGTAGTGGCGGCGGTAGTAGTAGCGGTAGTAGTGGTAGTAGCGGTAGTAAGGGGTAGACATAACTGCTCCCCTGTGTCTGAGGGCAGAATTAGACTGGGATGATCTGTGTTAAGCGGGG